>NC_037536.1:11362892-11367002 GCF_001531365.2 Cynara cardunculus var. scolymus | reverse complement strand
AATAAAGTAACATAAAAATAATAAATAATATATATTTTTTAATGTAAATATATAAAATAAAACAAAATTAATAAAATATAAATATATAATTAATTGATTTGATGTTTATGAAAAAATGTTAGAAGGTTCAATTTCCAAACAATCAACACCCCCTACTAAGAGGGGTGCCATTAGCACTCCCCATTAAAAAATTGTAGATTACAATTTATTTCGTGAACATCTTAAGGGGGTGTTTGGGATTGCTTATTTAAAACAACTTATGTGTTTTTTGTAAAGTGCTTATTAACTTATGTGGTATCAAATCGGAGTTAAATAAAACAGAATTAAAATTGTAAACTGGTAATAAGCAATTTTTCATAAGTTAGGAAGGATTAACTTATCAAAAACAACTTATTACCGGTTTGGCACCGGTATAAACAATTTTTTTTTATCCAAACACCAGAAAACAGCTTATCACTGATGCCAGATTGAAATAAGTTAAAAATCAGCTTTTATAAGCAATCCCAAACACCCCCTAAAGAGAACTTTAAAAGATGTATTATTTGAACAACATTAATAAGAAGTGTTACATTTTTTACAAACAAAATCTATCTCAAAAATAATATTTCATATTTATTTAAGAAATATTTTACTCTAGGATATTTAATTTGCATGCAACTTAATAAAAAAAAGTCAAAAAAAATTAAATGTTTTTTTTAGATCATAGCTATAAAAAATCACTAATAATAATTTGAAAAATAGTTTTTTATTTTTATTATAGTTAAGTCATTAAAATGATATGTCATTTATATCACCTCATTAAAGCCACACAAAAAAAAAAGTCAAGGGTTAACTGATTTAAAAGGTAACAGGTTACCCACTGCTATTATGGGTAGATTTTTTAAAGTATGAAAAATAATTTGAAAGTACATTGTTGTAATAAAGAAAAACAAAAATAGAATGCTATAATAAGAAATTTTATGAAAGTAGGTTGTTATTTCATGCATTTAACTCATATAATAAACAACATGCACATGCCACAATGCACATCAACTTAAAGATAAACAACAGTACGATAAAAGACTTTCATACACTTATCCAGGATAAACATCTTTTGCATATGTTTGACAATATTATTTATTGACAACGAAAATAAACACATAGACTAAACATTGTCTAGTTTTTGTTCTTTGTTTGATCGTCAGTTGTTGCATTCTTGATCGAAGTTATCTGTGTCACAAAAGAGATTCAATGTAAGCATAAAATCCACCTTAAACAAGTAAGAGTAATAACTTTGCAATATGAAAAAGACTATGTATTGCAAAATGTTAAACATTTTGTCTATACTGTAAAGGCCTACATGGTCAGAGATGGGCTTTTATGGATTTTCGGATAGTTGTGGAGCTGATCAAATTTCTTTGTAACACTGAACAACTAAACTCGTGAGAGGTATGCAACTCATGAGGTGTAATCAGACAGTAATGAATATGGGTAAGGAGTATGCAGCTCGTGGGGTGTAAGCATATGATGATGATCACTTGTACGATCGAGATGGTATTGGGCGATGCATACCATTTTATTTTGTTGTTGACATATACATATATTTTTCATGTTATCAAAGGCAGTCTAAAAGTACAAGGATATTATATTGTTACAGTATATAAATAACAAAACAAGAAATAACAAAAAAAAATGCAAGCCCAACTAGTGTGCACGTGTCTGGGCTGATGACCCTATAGGGCTCATGAAGCATTTTATGATTCGTCGGTAGGTCAATTGTAAGTCATTTTCTGCAGTTGGCATTAAAAAATCAAATGATTATATGCAATTGGTCTTTAAAAGTCAAGGATAGTCAACTTTTAACTTTGACATGTGATGTCACGTGTTTCGCCTTGAAGTTATATTTTGGGGGTAATTATAAAAACTAAACCCTAAAACTAAAATTCACCTTCGAATTTTGATAAAATGCACCAATTTTAGTCGATCTATGTTCTCATTATAGAATGCCCTAATAAAATCTTCCATAAGTCCATCTCGATTATAAAATCCCCAAAAAGAAATATCTAGGAAAACAAAAATCTAGCCAAATGAGTAAAAAATTTAAAAAAAAACCAGTTAAACTGCTGCAAAATTAAAAACCAGAAGATTACAGATCTTTATTACTCACATCATAAGAAAAAAACGATCCACTTTCAAACTGCATCATACTATCCTTTCCGCAACGGTTACAAAGCGGTAGGCGATCTTCCGTATGATTCCATGGGGAAAAGAACGAGTTATCAAATTTCAGAAACGAGACAAGTCGTTCATAGTCAATATCTGGCTTTTGACGCTTGTCCCCTCGGCGATCGTGATTTCTGTTGTAATTTTCCATGTCTAAGCCTTAGATGTTTGATACTTTTTTCTGAGTATCTAACCCTTCTATCACTATGGTATTTGTATAAATGTCACATGATTTGGGGGTTATTAATTAGCAATTTTTTATTTGGGCCTCAAAATTCAATATAAGTAAAATTATGGGCTAACAAATAAGGATATATTTTTTTCCCTGGCCCAACCAATGCATCTCTCAACTTAAGGGGTTGTTTGGTAGTTGTTGCCTGTTGGCGTTACACCACATAGAAACAATAATCTAAGATTCTTTACCACAAAGAAGAACCCATCCTAACTACAAGGGTTGTAACATAGTGGTTGAGGTCGTGGGGGATGTGGTGGAATATCTCATATGCACAGGGTTGATTCCAGATGTACACAACACTTAAGACCAATAAGTTTATCAGGCCTGATTTCTTATACTCATAATTTACTGGGATTTATCAAGACATAACCTGAGACATCCTTTCAAAACAGCTTTTACATAACCACATGCTCCCTTTTACACATACAATAACTATAGGAAAAGCAATGAAATCCAAAATATTAAAATGCCTACTATACCAAATAGAATTAATGATAGCAAAAAACCATAGATTTTATATTCTTCAAATTTTGCAAAAAAGGATCCTTGATGTATTAATTAATCCATTCCATAAACCAAAATCTTCCTTTCCATTTAAGTGTTATATCTTTTAGTAATGCAACTAGATTTCTACAAGAACCTGTTTCCTTAACACCAAGTTTAGTAGTTTTTAAGGGGCCGTTTACCAAACACTTATCAGAGTTATGGGCTGTTTACCTAAATGTTTACCCAGTAAGCGCTTACTGTTAGGAGTCAACACTATACTTTATTTTCTAGGTAACATTGTTGTATCTCAAAATGGTATCATGTCCAACAATATATATGGTAAGTGCTTATCCGAGTAAGAGTCGTCATCCTCACTTATTGGGTAAGACTATCTATCCTTATCATCGCTCTTACCAGGTAAGATTCTTGGGTCTTGCCATGTTCGTCCAGTGAGGAAATTTGCCCGGTAAACACCTACCGGGTAAGTGTTTAGTAAACGGCCCCTAAGTGCTTATCAAGTCACATTACCTCAACAGATGAATATGGTAAGTACTAAGAATCTTACTCGGTAAGAGCGAGACAAGGACCATGAGTTTTACCCGATAAGTGAGGGCGATGACTCTTACCACAGTAAGAGCTTACCAGATGAATTGTTGCATACAATGTCGTTTTGATGGATTAAAATCTTACCCGATAAGTATAATAATGTTAAATTTTACTAGTAAGCATTTACCAGGTAAGTGTGTGTATATATATATATATATATATATATAATTTAAAGTATAGTGATAGTAATTGTGGTGGACCTAAGAAACATATATAAAGACTCAAAGGGTGGATAAAACATCAACATTAAGGATATGTTTGGCAAACTAGCTAATAAGTTAGCCGGTAGTTAATAACTGATAAGTTAGTTATTAGTTTATAAGCTAGCTGGTAGCTGATGAATAAATCATGTTTGACAAAAATTAGCTGTTGAATAAATCATGTTTGACAAAAACTAGCTGATGAATAAATCATGTTTGACAAAAACTAGCTGATGAAAATGTAAAATCACCAAAAATGATATCTTGAAAAATTAATCAATTATAATATTTCAAAATATAGTTGAAAGAAATCTCTAACAATATATTGTAATACTAACAAGATGATAACAAAATTTAAAAAATGTAATATATTGATTAAAA
>NC_037536.1:11353138-11362535 GCF_001531365.2 Cynara cardunculus var. scolymus | reverse complement strand
GTATTTAATAATTATTAATATTTATCTATAATTAATAATAATTAATATTAATGAGAATTATAATTAGAAAAAATGACAATAAGCTACCAATATGTTACTCTAAGTAGTGTTTCAATAAGCTAGCTTATGTACATTTACGTATACCCAACTTATTTTTATCAAACAATGCATAACAGTTGAAAAGATCATTTGTGGGTGTTATAATCTCTATGGAAATTAAAAAAAGATAAAAGTCCATGTTTACCTGATATTGGTTGTCTTTAAATTTTTTAAAAGCAACATCAATTATCTCTTTTAGAACCCGTTAGCAACATTATTATCAAATTCAACAATAGGAAATCGTTCAATCACATATGCCTTACCGTTAACTGAACAATGCCACCTGCTATATATACCAAACCTGTAATATTCTCTCTGTATTCCAATCACCTATAGCTATAGTCACACAAAAACCACCTGGAAAAAAAAACAAGGTACACACCGAGCAACATACTGAGAAAAAAACATAAGAAATAAAGATACAGAATGCGTAGATAAGAAATTGATTATGGAAAACTTGATCTGAGATGGAGAAAACTCGAGCATAAATTGATCATCGAAACCCAAGCAGTGATGAAAAGCGACGAAGAAATCAAACTTGGAGAGCGATACATGAATAAGAAAACAGAGCAATGGAGAAATCAAACTATTTTGAAAAGCATAAATTGAACCATAAAGAAAACCATATAGAATCAAAAACAAAAGGAAACATAAAGATAAACAAAGATAAGGAACCGATATGAGAAGAAAGAATAAAGCGAACCATACAAGAAGCAAGGTTGGCGACTCAGAGGGAAGGGGCGACCAAATAGACGATGGTTTCCAAGTAGAGAGCCTTTAGGGCATCAATCATTTTTGAAAAGGGTAGAAACGAAGTTAGGGCATAGACGGACCTAGAGGGGTGGTTAAGTGGCACGTGCCACCGTATTGTTCCTCTGGGGTAAGGTAAAAAAAATTCGGTTCGTGAAAGGTGCAACCGTTTTATTCTAGAATGTGCAACCGTTTTATATGGTACCACCATATCCAAAAATTCTAGGGTTCGTCCCTGAGTGAGGGTGCCGGGAAGATGGAAGGAGAATGAACATCACAAGAATTTTGAATTTTGAAATCAGTTTCTATGTTTGGAAGAGTACGGTCCTATAAAGCAATTTGCAGTCTTTCTGGTTGTAAACATTTGCATCAACAACTTGTATACCAACCATAAAAACTTATAATTTTTTTTATGTAAAATTTTAAATTGTGTAGACACGAAAAAAAATTCATGATTCCCAAATTGAGATGGTAATGGAATCTTAAGGGGCGTTTGGTCACAAAATGTTTTTTAAAAGAATGAAATATGTCCAATGAATTAGAATTTTGAAAGAATTGGAATGAAATGTTTTCAAGTTTGACCAAATGTTTGGTTGGTATGAACAAAAATGGAGTTTGTCAGACATATTGTAATCCATCTTTTTGGTTAACCATTCTAATCCCTTTCAATTCCCTAAAAATCCCACGAACAGAACGTCTATTTATTTTTCGACTTTGTTGACATCTCTATTTATATGAACTTATTTTTGCTTAAATCATAAACACAATAATTTTTGATTCTCACATATCATTCTACAATGTAAATACCGATTAAATATAATTTTTTTGATTAAGTTGACGTTGTTTTCTACACCGTGATACAATATAAAAGCGATCTAAATCGAGTTATAATATTTTTAATTATATCGAGTTTGACATTTCATGGTTGTCATTATCTCTATGGCAATACAAACACTTTGTTTATTTATTAGAAGGGTACTCGCGCAATGCAGCGAGAAACATTTTTATTTTAATGTTTTGTTTTATCTTTTGTCTATGTTGATATAATACGGTTTATGTGGTTTTGAGAAATATATTGTTTTTTACTTTTGAATAAAAATAAATTTGAAGATCATAAAAATTTGAAAAAATATATTGATATTAATATCAAATTAATTATTCAAAAGTTCTTGTTGTTTTTTTACAATTTTTTTAGTTCAATTTTTTATTATAATTTAATTTAGGTCAAACAGTGAAGTAATTTATTTTTAGCTTAACAATAAATTTTTTTATAATGATAATAATTCTGTTAGAACTCAATGATTATCCTAATTATATTTTAGATTTTTATATTTAAAATTAAATGTTTATCCTATATTTGATTATGTTTATCTGCAGTTAGTTATACGAATTCAAAAATTGAGCTTTAGTATGTTGTACTTACGCACAATTTACTTGTGATCTTAAATTTTAAGTAACATGCATTAATACACAGTACTTCATGCATAAAGAATGAGTTTTTAAGAGTTTTTATCAAATGCTCTATAATATAGTATAGATTATTATAAACTATGATGTTATTTTTGCAATTTTCAAAGATCAATGATCATTCCGAAATGAAAAATTAAATTCAGACGTGTAAAAAGACAATAATCAAACTAAAATACGATTAAGGGGGTGTTTGAGATTGCTTATTTGAAACAATTTATATTTTTCTACAAAAACACTTATCAACTTATTATAAGTCAGAAAAGTTTAACTTTTTCAAAAACTTCTTATTATCGATTTGACACCGGTATAAGTTGTTTGTCCAAACACTTAAAAGTGCTTATTACTGGCACTATACCGAAATAAGTCAATAAGTTGTTTTTATAAGCAATCCCAAACACCTCCTTAATTGACAGAATATAATATTTAAGAGGTCATTTCTGTCTTTTTTGCACATTGGATTTTTATTTATTTTAAATTTATCTAATTCATATTTTACCTATTTACCCTTTTATACGTTTCTCATCAGCTTCTATCCACGGATCGACAGCCTCCCTCAAGTCGACATCTTCCTATCGGACAATCGAGATCTAACAGGTAACCTTCTCACAAACTATTTGCAAATCCATCGATTTCCATCTTCATCTCAGATTTCTTCCATTTCCATCTTCTGGTCATCGACATCTTCATCTGCAAAATCGATTTATTGTTTTAAACTACCACCACCAACAAAATCGATTATCTTCATCTTCAAGAACGATCGATTTGCAGATTTCTGAGCAAGCTAAATAGAATCCTTCTATTAGAGATCTTTACAAGGGACGGCAAGGTTCACAAGTCTGGTACAGTTTTGTAAACAGACCTGAAAGAGAAGTATGAGTTAAACTGGTTCATAGTTACTGATAGGGTCACAAATGTTTAACCCAATACATATTAGATTTAGAGGTACTTGTGAGAAATGTATCTATAGGTTCGCATATGTGTACATATCATTATTCTCTTCTTCCCTTAAGGAACTTGTACAATTTGAACTTGATTAATAACTTACAAGTGATGCTTACTCCCTGTTAGGCTTTTTGCTGTTTGTATTTTATCATCATTTTCTTTTTATCTTTTATACTTGCTAACAAGGTGTTTGATGTAATGCCTCAGTGACAGCAAGTTTAATAATTGTGTTCCATATTACATAAAAGTTATAGTAGTCAGGTCCTAATTGTTGTTGTGGGGTATATGTTGCAAACAGGAAGTTTTAGTGTTGTCAATTGGCTTTTAGGGAAGAAAAGAGCATCCTGAATTCTAAAAGATTGTCTTAAAAGACAACAGGCCAAGGCTTATTGACCATTTTCCATCATAATTGTGAATTGGGTACAATTTGCTTAAGGTACATTTTGTTACACTCGTATGCTTGTTTGTAGGATTGAAAATCAGTGTCAAAATGGGAACTCGGATGCTTTATTTACATACTTCGTGGTGCCTTTTAGGCTATGCTGTTAATTGCAGCGATATTGCGGACTAAGGTAAAATTGTGGTGAAAATTGCGTTTCCGATATTAGCGGCGCAATTGACCGATATTTGGCTTATATTTGAGGTGAAATTATGGACCGATATTCCGATATTTTAGCTTGGGCGTCTTTAGAAGTATGTTATTTTTTGTTTTTTTGGGGCCTTTATTTTGAGCTTTTGACTTGGTCCACTTCACCTTCTTCTTCATCATCTATCTTCAAGTCCTCAACAGCTTCTGCTTCAGCCTCACTCCCGATACTCCAGGAGGTTCAGCTTCTGCTTTATTTTGACAATTTGACTTGAGCCTCTGTTTTATTTTGGAGTCCAGCAATTTGACAAATTTGAAATTTATTTACTGTTGACTCAGATGCTGAACCTATTGCTTGCGGTTAGCTCGTTTATGAACACTTTTCCTATTTTGTTTTGTGAAATTTGTTTAAGTTGATGTTTTGATGTTGAAACTGTACTTTTAATTAATGCATATGACATGTTTATGTATGCATACATATTATATTATATATATAATTCTAAGAAATATTATATGAACCTCTACGTTTGGATCGTTATATGCACTTTTGTATTTTTCAGTGCTATAACAGCATAGCTTTTAGGTAAAGATAAACCCAATGCACTTTGCATCAGTTCATATATTTCGTGATGCTGATTTATTTACCAACTTCTCTTAAACTAATTTTAGTGTTGAAGCCTTCATGTTTATTATCATGTCATCATAAATAGGTTGGAAGCTGAATTATTTACTTATCTTCTGTTCCTTTATCTTCTCTGTTCTTATTTATCATTGAGAATGATTCCTGGAAGATTAGAGTTCCTTGATTGAATGTAACTTGCTATGGGAATGGAGGAGTAGAATAATACAGTTCAGAATTCAGATGATATTTTGATTAGAGAGGGTAGATGTATACATGAAATGAAGTATTAAAATTATCTTGCAGGTCAAAATGTTTTAGAAATAAATTGAGATCTTTTCATTTGTGATGCTGATTCCTAGGTAAATGATGGTTTCAATATAAATAAGAGGTGGCTTTTAAGTACATACCATTATTCCCTTCCTCCCATAAGAACTTGTACAAATCAACTTGATTAAGTACTAACCAATGATGCATACTCCTTGTTACATAAATTTTTTTGGGATATTTTTTGTACTGGTAAACTATTGTAAACTTGTCAGTGATGCATTCTTTGCTGTTTGTATTTCATTTGAGCTGATGAATTTTTGGAGAAAATCAGTTATCATAATAAAGTTGCATATTACTCTGAATCTTGATCTCACAATTCTCAGTGCATCTATTTTCTTCTAAAAGAAAACACAGGAATTATTGCAGTCTGAAAACTTAATTGGGGTTTGTGGGTTTGGCTTGCTAATCCCTATCTTCCCTAGTGTCCAATCTACAAATGCTTTTCAAAAATTTAATGCAGATTGTGCGATTTTACAGGGGTTTGTCAACAATTTAATGGGTTTGTTGTACAAAAGTTTTGCATCTTAATCCTGCTTTGATGACTGTGATTTTATCTTCCTTTTGTTGTTACTGGTAGCGAACCATCTTATCGTTTTATTTTAGTTGCCAAAGATTTATATGCAAATCCTAATTTGATGATTAGGGATTTAGGGCTCTGTTGCTGAATTCAGTTTCATTTGATTGAAGTACCAACTCCATTAGTTTTGTGGTTCAGTGTGTACACTTGTTTTGAAATTCCCAAACAGAAAAACGCAATTATGACTTCCAAATTGGGATTCAATAATTCGTTTTTAAGATGAGGGTATTATTTATATTCAAACTGATATGCTGAAATTCGATTTGTTTTCTTATTTAAAATTATGAAACTTATGATTTAACACTTAATCTTAGAACATTTGGTGAACAGTAGTATTTCTTTCAGGCACTTGATCATAGTGATTTTCTAACAACTGTTTTCCCGACAGCGCTTATTCTAGACAGATTTTTTATTCCAAATAGTGTGTACTCAAACCTTGTTGAAGAGATTTGGAGAGAATGAAAGCTTTAGGATGGTGGTTGATGTTGGTGGGTTCACTCCGGCTGGCCTCTGTATGGTTTGGTTTCTTTGACATTTGGGCTCTTCGCCGTGCAGTCTTCTCTCAAACCACCAGTCAGTCCCCTTTCTTTTCTCTCTTTTAATTTCCCTTAATTGGTGCCATATGCTGTAGATGGTTAGGCTGGTAATGTTTGAAGTTAATCCAACTATCCAAGAAATATATGGTAAATCCTCTTGGCTGCAAATTAAACTTTAACATTCCTATTAAATTCAATTTCATATTAATTTCGGAAACAGTGGATATAGTTCACAGTTGGTTCGTATCACTAGTTTTGGATGGGAATCAGACCCTTTTTAGCTTGTAGTTTTATCTTGATAAGTAGTTGTAATAGGGAAGAGAACTTAGGTGCCATTTACCAAACGCTTTCCCAGGTAAGCGTTTGCTAAGTCACATTAGCTTACGGGATGAATATGGTAAGGACCAAGAATCTTACTGGTAAGAGGGAGACAAGGATCGAGAGTCTTACCCGGTAAGTGAAGGCGATGACTCTTACCATGGTAAGCGCTTACTGGGTAAACTGTTGCATACGATGTCGTTTTGGTGGACTAAAGTCTTACCTGGTAAGTAAGTGGTAGTGTTAAATTTTACCGGTAAACGCTTACCGGATAAGTGTTTGGTAAACGGCCCCTTAGAGCTTTATTGTCAATGGGAGTAAGTAGGATAGTTCAAAAGGATTACTCATGACGGTATCAATTACCCATCTCTGAATTTTTGATTGAAAACCCATGAAAATTTGTAAAATTTCCTTTTAGGGAAAGTCTTCTGGTCAAAATTATGTATTTGTCTATTATAATGGTCAAAATTATGTATTTGAATGAAATAAATATCCATGAAGTGGATGCGTAAGATTCCGTTATTCTTCTCTTCGAATGGCATTTCAGATATTTGAAAAATAGTTGAACACTTCTCTCAAACTAATTACCATGACAAACGTTGCAATTGTAATGGACGAAGCACAGTAAGACTTTAATAACCTCAGACACTTGCACTCCTTGCCAAAATCATTTCAAATTAAGTGGCCGTTTATCAAACACTTTCTCGGTTAAGCGATTTCCAAGTCACATTACCTTACGGGATGCATATGGCAAGGACCAAGAATCATACCAGGTAAGAGCGAAAGCAAGGATGAGAGTTTTACCCAGTAAGTGAGGGTTGTCGTCTCTTACCATGGTTAGCGCTTACCGGGTAAATTGTTGCATACAATTCCGTTTTTATGGACTAAAATCTTACCCGGTAAGTAAGTGCTAGTATTAAATTGTACCGGTAAGCACTTTCCGGATAAGCGTGTGGTAAATAGCCCCTGAGTGCCTACTTTACAATTCTAACTTTAATTATGAGATAGAGAAATTACTTATTCTATGGTAAAATTTAGATAATTAAAAAGTGTAGTAATTACATGTTTGTAAAACTGTATATTTTTTTTTCATTTTTGGGCATTTATTTTGGGACGCAAGGAGTATACACCAATTATATTTTGCATTGCTTGTTTAGACCTAGATTAATCTCCAATGATAATCATAATTCTATCTCAACTCTTGCAATTTACTATCCTTTCTCATTGTGAATACATATATAATTTCTTTCTTGGCTAACCATGTATATAGGGGCAGGTTCGGTTGCAAACCCGTTTTCGGGTTTGAAATGGGGGACAAAGGAGAGCACGCCACGTGTCCATACATTCATGGGTTATTCATCATGAATAATGTATCAATTTATCTTGGATCATGAACGGTACGTGATTCATCATGAATAATTCACGAATGTTCACCTTCCATTGTTCATGATGAATGTGAACACCCAGTGACACAAGTCATGCTCTTTTTTGTCCCCCCAGTTCCCCATCGAAAATGGGTTTGCAACCGAACTTTCCCCTCTCTCTCTCTATATATATATATATATAGAGAGAGAGAGAGAGAGACAGAGATGTATGTATATATTTATATATATATATATATATTAATCCGAACCTTTTTTATGTACTATGCAGTGTCTGAAATTCACGGAAGGACGTTTGGAGTGTGGACGCTTCTTACTTGCACTCTGTGTTTCCTGTGTGCATTTAACCTTGACAACCAACCGCTTTATCTAGCAACCTTTTTATCGTTCATCTATGCACTTGGTCACTTTTCGACAGAATACTTGATCTACCACACCATGGCCATTCAAAATCTCGCAACGGTTGGTTTCTTTGCAGGTATTATTATTATTATTATTCTCGCCACTTTTTGATTGAATCGCAAATAAGTTCTTACTTACTAAAACACAGACTAATCCTTTCTATCCGTTAAAAAGACTCCGTAATCGTGATGGTAGTCCTTGTTCTGCTGCTGTTGTTGATTCTCTTTCAATTTATTTTACCGACCAAACAGGGACATCGATAGTGTGGATGTTGTTACAATGGAGGACACATACTCGATTGAAGAAGGAATGAAAATGTGTCATCTCCTTTCGGCAACCATCKTTGGGCGTTTACGCCTTTTTCATGTATTTGTATCGTAAGACACTTGCAGGATCGGCTTTTGTTGTACTAAAAATAACTAATCTTTGATTCTTTTGTGCTAGACTTCTTGTTGTTGGACCTCTGTTAACTCCTCAACATCTAACCAACATATTAAAAGGCTCGCGGCCGGCCGCCGTGTTTCAAGGCTCGTTTTCACGTCACGTTTAGGTTTAATGCAAGTGGTGTTAGAGTTTAATATTGGGAAAATTGCACTAAAATGGAACCAATTTTAATCTAATTCCTATTTTAGGGAACCAACTTTCAAAATCGTTATTTAGGGGTCTCTATCAAACTTTTTGTTTATTTGAGGGTCTGGTTGATCTGTTGAACAGGTAATAAGTAATTTAAGGGTCTTTATTAAACTTTTGGTTTGATTTGCCAAATTTGATTTAAACTTTAATATTATACGGATTGGTTAGATATAAAAATCTTGAATGTGATATCTAATATTTATTTTTTTATTGCATCAATTAATTTTTTTCTATTAAATTGATTTTTTTATTGCATTAGTAAAAAACGATTTTTATTGTGAAATTTGGATTTTTTTTAAAAAATCTTCAATTTGATATATGAATTTAAAAAAAAACGAGATTTGAAAAGAAAATTAGATTTTATTGCATTAATTTTTGAAAAAAAATAAATTTTGGTTATTTTTCTATAATTATTTTGCAAGTTGGTTCCTCAAAATATGAATCAAGTGTAAGTTGGTTCTCCAAAATGACGATTTTAAAAGCTGGTTCCTCAAAATATGAATAAAGTGAAAGTTGGTTCCATTTTGATATAATTTTCTTTTTAATATTCATTAAAATACAATTTCTAACACAAATTCTAAAGTACCATGTTAACTTTAGAAATTATCTATAAATTATTGACAAGACTTTCTAATCAATTTCTAAAGTGACAATTCATCATAAAAAACTATATTTTCAAACAAAAACAAAACTATAATTAAATATTTTTTTTATTATAACTTAATATCAAATAATTTATTAATTAAATAATTA
>NC_037536.1:11350123-11352188 GCF_001531365.2 Cynara cardunculus var. scolymus | reverse complement strand
GGAAGCGGGTACCCGGAACCGGAACCGGTTCCCGGCGGTTCCGGTTCCAAAAATTTAAGAACCGCTCTAACTGGTTCCGGTTCCGGTTCCAATATCTCAAGAACCGCTGGTTCCGGTTCCTGTCAAAAAGGGCGGGTACCCGCCTATGCTCACCCCTAAGTGAAACATGATTTGAGTACCACAGGCGCTCTCTCTACATCTTTCCTGGCAGCCTCTTGCTTCTTCGCAAATGGTCGATGTTTTGGTGATTAAGGTAATGGAATAGACTTGATGAATGTAGCCCAATTAGGATAAAATCCCGTCAAAGAAAATTATACGAACAACAACTACAAGAAGTTTTAAACGCATAATGATGTAATTCTATACCCTACAATTACCAGAAAACCAATTTACTTATAACCAACACAATTTTTTTAATTATAATTTTTACGTTACAATTAAAAAACCGTTAGAAATGATTGTAATATAATATAAAATTGATCTAAAGCGAGATGTGTTCATTTTTAAACCATTGAATTTGACATTTCATGAATATAATTATTTTTTTGGCAAAACAAACACTATTTTATTCTTGTTAACTGTGATGTAATTCTTAGGTAGTGTTTGATATACAGACTGAATGGAACAGGACGTGAAGGGACATGACTGATTGTGTGTCATATGTTTGGTACGACTAGGACATGACAAGACATGAAAAAACTGTTAAAATACCATATTATCTTAAATTGGCTTTGAGCATTCCATCCATGTAGTTAGACTCTTGATGTTACACCCGCAATAAACTAATGAAATAACATATAACGGAAGCTAAAGTTTAACTGGGGTTCACCCATGAATGGGAGAAAATAAAGCGTTTACAAATATCAAGCGAGACGATAATAAACAACCTATTAATCTAAAGACTCTAAGCCTAAATTAAGAACGTGTGTTTCTACCGCCTCCAACAAAACTGCATCAACAAAAGTGCAACGCTCCCAAAAATGGCTAAAACTTTATCTACACAACGCCTTTTCGCATGGGACAACGCTCCCCTTAACCCTTTTGAGCCCCATCGCTAAAGGAACCTGACAAACAATCAATTCAATAGGGAGGGTTGATTGCGGCTAGTGAGTCCAAATAATGAAACAAAAAGGGGCAGTAAACTAATATATAAACGGATATACATAAAATTCAAGGCAAAACTTCAAACGGCACAAAAAGGAGAGTGTAGTTCTAAACAACTCAAGGTAGAGTTTGACATCCGAGGATGGCGGGGGAGACCCGTTTTACCGCTAATTTTGACGGAACACAAAGTAAGTCATAATTCTGTTACAGAGCATCACATGTAGGTTTAATATCATTGACAACAACCTAACCAGTCATGAAGTCAGTTGTGATCTTAAGCTCTTTACCTCGGAAATTACATAATAATCACAATGCCTATTTCCGAGTGGGAGTGTGAAATGATGATTTGGAATTTACATAATAATCACAATGTCTAAGTCCAACTTACACCATCCTTCACACGAAAACATGCAACGACTCTTCACGCCTTATGACTAGTTACATTCAGGTAAAATACTTGAATAGGGTACTGATAACTCTCATTTTGTGAGAGTTATTTGTTGTTCTTTACCCCTATTTTATTGTATCTTTGGTACCCATTTTGCTCCTATCTACTATTTTTGGTCCAAAATATGTTAAGAGGTGATGAAAGGTTAAGAATTTAATTATTTTCTAAAAAACTCATTATTGTTGGTAAATTTTGCATCTAGTTGGATTTGAACAAAATTATGATATTCATATTCTTGGATATTATGGGAGTTAATGCTAAGTTCAAATCTAAATATTTGGTTGCATGGAAGATTGGACCCGGTTATGAGATGAAAAGACTTGGAAGAGTTTCTTCTTTTACTATGATGGAATGAATTTCCTATCATATTTAATGGTAGTACTTTTCACCTTTTGCAACCTATCAATGAGGAGGTGACTTGGTCAAGGATTGAAGTAGACTTGTAGTGATGGGTGGTCATTATCAATTGGACAAAGAGTACCCGGGTCCCACCTTTCTTCTATATATTTGAAG
>NC_037536.1:11316833-11349503 GCF_001531365.2 Cynara cardunculus var. scolymus | reverse complement strand
GATAAATTTGGACGCTTTGTGGGCACTCTGTGGGCACAGTATATAAGAATTCACTTTCGAGAGAAAGGAGTTCTTATAGAGATCCCATGGGTTTCTGACCAAGTCGTTCCTGTAATATTCTTAAGCAAAGCTTACACCCATACCCATCTTTTAATATTAARGGTTTATTTCGTATTTTAACGCTTTGCACCAATCAAAACTCAAWTATTTTCTCAACCCGAAACATTGTTCAAGAAGTTCATGAAAGTCTCTGATTCTCAGTAAGTCCGGTCCCTGTGGAAACGATTTTGGTACTATACCACTTTATTACTTGAAGCGATCTTAGTGTCGGCGTGCACTTGCACCGCCACTTTGGGGATTTTATGCCCACTGTGTGCACACTTACGGTTCCAGCACATCAGGTACCATGACATAATAGTACTTATTTAACAATAACGCTTCACGTGGGTCTCAACTCAAGTATAATATTCTACATTTCAACTAAAGAACCCCAAACTCCGGGCATGGAGCTTTTAAAGTCCAAATACCAACAATACTTTGACAGGAGCATCCTACTAATTGCTTAAAGTCATTTGACCCGACTTTTCTTTAATAATTAGATTTACCAAGTGCATCCTTTTGACCCAAGACTAACCATTTCACTTAAATGAATATGTGCAGCAAATTGAGGCATAGGATAGGTAAGATACTTCATTTCAAAAGTATATAAGTTTATAAATATATATATAGGGTTGATTTGAACTCGCCTAGGAGAATTTAGGAGAAATCCTAAAATCTTGAAGGTAGCTGAAAAGTGGAGAAAAAGTCTAACACAGCTGGGTATGGACACGGCAACGCAAGGCGTGACACTACACAGCAGCCACTGCTGCTGTTGTTTGGCTCGGTGCAGGTTACGGGCACGACTGCATGCAGCGCGCATACCTGTTGTTGCCGCCTCGGCTTTCCAACTGCCGCTGCTGTTTCTGCTTCTTCCAACAGCAGCTGTGCTGTTTTTCCGTTTCTTCTTCAAACCGACAGCTTCGACTGTTTTGTTTCGATCGAGAGCGGCAACGAGCAACAGGCCAACCAACAGCCTGCTGTGTGCGACAGACAGCGGCTACGACTGCCTCTAAACTTTCCCCTAACCAACAGCTTTCGGCTGACTGCTCCCTCCTCAAAACCGGCAGCCCCGGCTGCTGCTGTCTGTTTCTTCCAACTAGCTGCTGCCTAAGCCAACAACAGATCAAACAGCTGCTGTGTTCCAGTCTGTTACGAGTGCAAACAGCAGCTAGACTGCGTTCCTTTTTCAGCCTGTGGTCCTCGCCAAACTGTCTCTTGGACAACTGCTCGATCCTGCCTGATACGCACGCCAATAGTAGCTGGACAGCTTCTAATCCTTCGGCCAAAACAGTAGCTGCGGTGTGCTGTTCGAGCCCAACCAGTAGCTCCTTGCTTCGGTTCTTACTTCCCTGCAACCAGAAGATGTTTCCCCCGATCTTCCTTCTTCTCTTCTTTCTTTCTTTTCCGATTCTTCAAGCTTCTTCAGCGATTGTCTCCTCTTCTCAAGGTGGAGGAGGAACCTTCCAAGTTTTCTTCCTTTTATCTCTTTTTTTCTTTAAAAGTACAAGAGGGTAGGACTAGGGTAAGGGTGTGAGATGACAGTTCCCCCCCCCCCCCCCCCCTCTTTTTCAAATCATGACCTCCTTTCAAGCAAGGACCAAATGATAATAAAATTTAAATATATAAAAATAAAGTTTTAAATTTTTCAATATGAAAAGAAAAAATCTACGACATTAAACGAGATGGTAAACATTGACGAGTACGCAACATGGAACATGGGGAAATTTTGGGGTGTTACACTTGATAAGGTAAAACTTTAAACATGTATGTAAGAGCAAGTATGATGGGGTTCAAGTTAAATATTCCCCTAAATTGGCTTTGCTTTGTAATGTTTATGTGCAATTCATTAATGGGAATGTATGCAAAGTGCAATGATTTAAATCAGCAATGGTGGCCTTTATGATGAAGCTGTGGCTGGCATTTCATAGGTTGTGGGTCAAAAACCTGATCAATATTCGATTATAAGCATGATATTAACTGTTGGCCGTTTGGGAAGTTTGTCAAATAGTCTCGAAGTTCATGCATATGCTATCAAAAATGGGATGGACGGTTATAAAATAGTTTATAGTGTTGAGAAGTAGCGTTGAAATGGAGAACAGAGATGTCATTTTTTTGGCAGATACATATAAATAGAGATACCATTTTTTTGGCTTATCATGTCAAACCATTCATGATCAAAACAGAAATCAGACTAATACAGAGACGCATAAATAGAGATATAGAATATGATTCTAAAGTTAAATATACACATATATTAGGATTAGGAGGAAACCCTAACCCAAGCAAAATCTCGTGAAGGAAGAAATGGAAACATGATTGAGTAGAAATCGTATAAATTTAGGCTTTCAATGATTCTCCAGAAGAAGCGAGATGGAGAAATGGAAAGGATTGAAGAGAAATCGTACATGAATGGAGGGTTTATCCCAATGGATGGAGGTTTTTTCTTGTGCTGCATAAATGGAGGTTGGTGGAAGAAGAAGGAAGCGATGAATAAGGTTTTGTATTGAAATGAAATAACAAGAGTAATATTGAAATTTTAAATTCAGTCCTATGTTGTTTCACCTGTTTTGATGGAACAAAAAATCCCGTCCTATGCTCTTTTTGTCCATAACAAACTAAATATGAGATTATTTTTTTTGTCCCATCCTGTCCAATATAGTCTGCATACCAAACGCACCATTGGACAATGACCATTTGGAAATGAAAAATCAACTTCAAGGGTTTAAAAAGACAATAACTCAAACTTAGAGGACTAAAGTGTTCATTTCTCCATAGACGCATTGACTGATTTATAAGACCCCCAATCCAACGGCAGAACTTGATAGAAATCACTTAGTAGCACTTGTTAGGGTTCCACGCGATTGCGTACGCTCGCTCACATTTTATTTTAACTTCTGAAGAGGAACAATCCTGTGCTCCTCGTCCACCGTAAGTATACGCCTCCAAAACCCAACTTTTTTCAACTTCTTAATCGCCGGCCGTTCGCCGCCGGCAATGGATCTCATCTGGACCTTCAGTTAGACCGTTCGCCGCCGGCAATGGATCTCCTCGAGACCTTCAGTTGATCACATAGATAACTGTTGTTTATTCGAAGGTAAAAATAAACCCTAAAACTTCTCTTCCATTACATGTATCTGGTTCCGAGCTAGGGTTTGATATTTGACTGCTTATTTCTCGGTTTTGAAGTTCATTTTGGGTTCATCGGGTTAACTTCGAAAGTACAGAGATATCTTCTGTCTGTTCCTGGTGTTTTTAGGAATATTCATCACACAATGGTATGTTTTCCTTGCGTTTCTACGTTTAATTTACTCGCTGATTCTTTTGTTGCTTCGTATTTATGTTATTTTGAAGTATAAATTTATACACGCCCAAATACTCACACGCACACACACACACCTCATCAAAGGTGAGGTCTGAACCCTAGACCTTAGGCAGGTTAGGATAATTGGGTGGCGAATGTAACAAATCCAACAACAATACAAGATAAATTATCGGCATGTACTTAACTAATCCTAACAAAAACAATGATCGTCAATGTGCAACCAAGTACATCAACAATTTAAATTAGATTATATATTAAAAGCTAATAAGTAAAACATTAATAAGGTAAGAAAAATTAAATATGGCATTACAGAATGTGCATTAGGCCGTGGCATGCCACAGGCTTAACGTGACGTCAACAAGCTTTGAGCCACGGTGGCTGTTGTGGCGAGCCTTTTTTGAACACTGCCAATGACGCGAGATTCAATGTCATTCCACTATTGATGTGACAGTGTCCGTGTCCGCAGGAGATGAGAGATCAATTATTTTAGCACAAATCAAATGGGAAGTTTACAACTTACATGCTTAGTACAATGAAGAAGAAATTTCTCTAGAACACTTGTTCTTTTGTTAATGTGGTCATATGTTTGAAGTATATAACATTTATATAGGTCAAACACTCACACACACTTCTCACTTTTGGTGAGGTTTAAACCCTTGACCTACTGGAGCACTGGGATCTACTTGTAACCTTAGTACCGCTGGGTCAATGACCCTTTGGTATGGTCGTACTTTGTAGTCAGTTCAATTCTTATAAGCTGTTTTATTTTGATTTTCATGACCCAGTCGTTTCACGACAAGGGATTTTGGATGGGGAAAGGGAACGGTCATATAACCAATAGGGAATCCCTATTTGGTAACTCTTCAAGTGTGGAATCGAAACGCTCCCACCAATGGTTCACTGATGCAACTGAAGCGGAATTATTCCCTCACAAAAGGCAAGCCATAGAATCTCCAAATAGCAAATCCATATCGGGAATTCCAACATCTCATCTATCTTGGGACGTCTCTGCTTTCCAGTCATCTCCAAACCAGTTTATGGACCGCTTATTGGGATCTCCTGTTGGGATGGATAATGCACATGTGAATAAAAAGATAGTCCATCATCAACTTGGGAACGAGTCCTCAGTTGGTTTATCTATGTCTTACACAATTGAGGATCCTGAGATTTGTGTGAATTATGGAGGTATTAGAAAAGTTAAAGTTAATCAGGTTAAGGATACCGCTAGCAGTGTGAGTGCATCAAAGGAACACAATAGTGACATTTTGTTGAATCAAGTTTATAACAGGGAGAATGACACGAATTTCATAACAATGCGGCCTAACTACGGCAATGAAGATGGAAATGTAACTTTAATGGGTCATTCTTACAGTGGATTCGACCCAACCCTTAGAAAAGATGAAGAAAATCCCATATCAATTGATCATTCCTTTGATAAAGGAGAAGTGAGCACCATATCTTTTGAAGGTTTTCAGGATGAATCTGAGATCGATCCATTGGCCAGGCCAATGAATGGCTATTATGTCAAAGCCATGAACAACTATGGGTTATCATTTGATCGATCTACAGTCGGGACATTGCAGTCTCCTGGGATTAAAGAATTAGATGCATCCAACACGATTTCCGTTGGAAATATGCCTCAGGGAATCAAATCAAAGAGCAAATCGGAACCAAAAGCAACTAAAAAGGAAGCCCCTAATAGTTTTCCTTCAAATGTTAGAAGTTTGATGGCTACTGGTATATTTGATGGGGTCCCTGTGAAATATGTTTCACTGTCAAGAGAGGTAAACATCTTTACATTGTCTTTCGAGCGCTGAACTTGCACACAATCATACTTGACTTCTTTTTGAAGTATATGATCTTTATGCATGGCAAAACTCCATGGATTCACTCCTCACCTTTGGCGAGGTTTGAACTATTGACTTCCAAGGAGGGTGGGATCTAATGATAACCTGGGTGCCGCTGGTCCATTGACCTTTTGGCTACTCGACTTCTTGTTGCAAATAATCACACTACGCATTGCAAGAATCACCTATTTGTCCATGGTTGGGTTGTTCCTACAATTTAGTGTTTTTTCCTGTATTTTCACAAGAAAGATGGTTCGTTTGTTGCAATTAATCACACTACACATTGCAAGAATCACCCATTTGTCCAAGATTGGGTTGTTCTTACAAGTTTAGTGTTGTTTCCTGTATTTTCACATGAAAGATGGTTCGTTTGTAACTGAAAGTCTCAGAATCATGTTTTAAAAAGTTAAGCACTCACCTCGGCCTTCTTTATAATCCGTCTTCATTGCATTACACGGCTCACGTGACTTTTTCTATGTAACTAGGAGCTCCCAGGAATTATAAAAGGTTCCGGCTACTTGTGTGGCTGCCAATCATGTAATATCTCTAAGGTAAGTTTTTTTTTTTTTTTTCTATCTGTTTCAATTCATTGTTTGATTATTTCTTGTTTGCATGTATAGTATTTCTTCACAGAAACAAACTCTCTACCCCTTGGGGCAAAGGAAAGGTCTGTGTGCTAACTACCCCCAGACCTTACCTGCGTAGGGTTTACAATATTTGTTTTGTTTGGTTTGGTTATAGTTTTCATATCGTGAGAATTGTCTCATTATTTACCATCTGATGTTGCATATCCAAAAAGAATACCTTAATTGTTGGGATTATTGGATGCTTGTGAGCTGCTGGTGCTTTTGTAAAATTGTTTGGTTACACTGATTATCAAAAGTAGTTTCATTAACTAAGCTGATTTTTCACTTAGGCACTGAATGCTTATGAGTTTGAACGTCATGCTGGTTGCAAAACAAAGCACCCAAATAATCACATATACTTTGAGAGCGGGAAGACAATATATCAGATAGTTCAAGAGTTAAGAAACACACCCGAGAGTTTATTGTTTGATGCAATTCAGACTGTGACTGGTTCCCCCATCAATCAGAAAGCATTTCGTAGCTGGAAAGGTAACTTCGTGTTTGAATTATGTAGATGACCATTATGTTCGTCTCTTTAGAGTTTGTTTGGTATGCAAACAGGACCAGACAGGCAAGAGAGATAGGTTGGTAAATAACTGTGGAAGGTTTTAGGTTTTCGATTTGACATGCTTAGTTTAGTAATTTTACCAATCTTTGATTTTTGTTCCACGTATTTTGGTGGGACAAAAAAGTGCACTCAGTCTCTGCCGTGCCTTGGTCTATTGTCGCACCAAATGTGAGACAACAAGTTTTTGTTCTGTTCTGTCTTGTCCTTCTTATCAAACGCACCCTTCGTGGAGGATTGCTGTTGCTCATGTTCGTTTTTCATTGTTCAGAATCTTTCCAAGCAGCGACTCGTGAACTTCAACGTATTTATGGGAAGGATGAACTGAATATATAGGTTTCGGATCAATATTATATATCATGGAGATGTATATATGTTAAGTGAAGTTTGATAAGCAGCATATGTACATGAATTATGTGTAGATTCTTTAAAAAGTTATGGGATTTGATATCAAAGTTATTCGATATCTGGAAAGACAATACATGCAAAGGGGATTGTTAGTTGTGATGCTATAATCAATTGAGGAAATCCAGTTTTTGATTTTTATGAATTTATAGTTGCAAAAAAAAATTCAAACTTATACGAGGAGTTGTGATTTATTGTTTCATATAATACTTAATGAAACGGTTTTATGTATTTTTCTAAAATTAAAATAATAAAGATGATAATATCTATGGTTAACATCTTTCATAATAAAAAATGATTAATCAATCAATTATAATTATAAAAAAATGAACAAAATGAAAAATTATGATTGATTGAATGAGGTTTGTATGATTTATACAAGTAAAGTGATTTGTACATTTACCCATTTAAATGAATCAAATACCATGTCTATTTTTCAATACCATATTCATTGATAAATAAATTGGCATGCACACGTCAAACGTTAATAAGATATAAGACTTTCACATACAATTAAATATAAACATATAAAATATTTATTACATATTTCTTACGATATTATCCACTCACCAAGAAAATATAAACATAAGCCAAACGATGTTTATTTTTTGTTCTTTGTTTCTTAAAAATGGGGCTTTTAAATTACTTTCTCACACTAAACGACTAAACTCATGAGAGGTATGCAACTCGACCTCGTGAGGTGTAATTAGACAATGATGATTGTGGTATCGAGTATGGTTCTAAATAACTCGTTATAGCACATTATAGCGTCAAGGTATGGGTTCGTTGCCACGTTAATACCTATGGTTCCACTTTAAGGTTTGACTTGCATTGTAACGTGTTACGAGTTCTCGTGCGTAAGACTTGACTTGCATTGTACCGTGTTACAATGCGTTTTTGTGCATTACGACGTGTTATTTTGTAAGCTATGATGTTATTCTTAATAAATAACTTGAGGGATAAATGATAATTATACACGTGACCATATACTTAAATAAACATAAAACGTAAACTCAAAAACTAAAAGCTTAAATAGATGAATACTTACTCACAATCCTATACACAAAGAGTCGGACCCCAATTCTTTGAAAATTGAAGAAAACAATGAGTAGAGATTCGGAGTTTTTTTTAATCTAGATTTCATTTTTTATTTATGATTCATTTTTTAGCTTTTTTACTTTACATGAATTTAATTTGTTTTACGTTATTCTTCAAAACATCACACACACAAATGTGGATGTGTGTTACATGCCGCTTTAGGTACGTCTTGAAAAACGTCATGGTCACGCCATAACTCGTAAGTTTTGAGGCTCGATCTCACCACCACGCCACCACTCACGTCATTTATAAACTTAAGGTAATCGGGTATGTAACTCATGGGTTGTAAGCAGAAGATGATGATTGTGAGTGGGGGGGCATCCGATGGTATTAGGCATTGGGAACAACTATAAAAAGTACAAAGATATGTATATCATCACAATCTATCAATAAAAGATCATATAAATAAGGGCATGTATGTTTGCGGGCCTATGGCTCTCATTAAGCCATCTATGCTTACTCAATAAGTCAGAATGTTAGTCACTTGTCTCAACTCGTATAAAAAAACTCAAAAACGATTTTATACAATTCATCTTTTTAAAAATAACTAGAAAGATGCTCGCATAATATAACGATATATATCTTAATTTTAATGTTTAGTTTTATTATTAATCTATGTTGATATAATACGTTTTTAGTGGTTTTGAGAAAGTGATAATGTTTTATTTTTGAATAAAATCTAAACTTAAATGTATCACAAAATTTTGGAAAAAAAATATCGATATTAGTATCAAATTTACTATTTAAAATCCTGGTTTGTTGTGTAATTTCTTTAATTCAACATTTTATTTATAATTTGATTTATATTTAATAACGAAGATAATATAATTTTTATAAAGATAATAATTAAGTATTTTGTTATAACTAATAATTATCCTAATTATATTTTAGATTTTTTATATTCAACATGAGATGTCTATCCCGTATTTGATTATGTTTATTTATAGTTAGTTATACAAATTCAAAAATAAAGCTTTAATAAGTTGTACTTACGCTGAATTTACTTATGATCTTGAATTTTAAGTAATATGCATCAATAAACAGTACTTTATGTATAAAACATTATTCTTAAAAGTTTTTATCAAATGCTCTATAATATAGTATAGATGTTTTATGCAATGAGAACAAAGGAGTAGCTTGAAACCAAGGAAATGGTCTAATTTTCCAAGATTTAACAACATTAGTCCATGATTTGATTATTGAACAAGTTACCATCTTAAAAATTTCTTACATCTTTACTACTTACTTCTAACAAGTATAGATATAGAATCAAAATCAAAAGAAATACAAACTGCCAAATCAAAAGTATTGTCCTCTTTTTTTTTTCCTTATCCCAACAACATGTGAAACAAAAGATAGAAAAACAGAAGAATGAAAACCTATGTTTCACATAACACAAACAAAGTTTGAAAAGAATGGACAACCAACCCCATCATCATCATCGTCGTCGTCGTCATCATCACATCGGTTGTTGCAATTGGTTTTCTACGCCCCGGCTGAGTATCGCATGCACCCATTCCGTGGCTTTCTATTAACCGCAGCAAGCTGATTTCTGTGCAGCTTGACCGTTTGCACCACTGCTGTCTGCTTGATTAATCTTAATTGTTGAAGGCTGTCATTCATAGAATCAAAATGTTGTCAATAGAAAACATAGACATGTCCATGTTAGATATGATCCGTACATCCCAATGCAAATGCGACATTTTTTTTAAGTTCTCGTCCAAATTTACCTATGTACTTGTTAACAACCGTTTTATAAGAAAAGAGGCTGGGAACCCCTCCAAACTATCCTCTATTTTAACCCAATGATTGTGAATAATGTTAACTTTTTCCCAAAACTAAATCCATGACTATAGGCCATCTATTTATTAGACACAATAGTCTGAGGGTTGGGTTCCAATGAGAATGAAAGTTAAGGGTTGGGTTCCAATGAGAATGAAAGTGATGGTGAGAAGGGTAAAAAAGAAATCTCCACCCTTGATCAATCCTATTGGAGAGAACCACTAGATCAACAATAATGAGATATACTAGATCAATTCCCTTCTAAAACGCAATTCTTGGGTTGTTTTGGGATTGAAAGTGATCAAGGGTCCAAATCCCTTCTTACATTTCTCAGCTTCTTCTATTCTCACATAATCCTTCATCCAATGGTTGATAGGGGTTCCTTGTTTTATTTGGGTCTCTCTTGAACCTCTCTCTCGCATAAGCATTTACAAACGCAATAAATCGTACAAACTCACAAACGAGTTTCATGTGAAAATGCAATGTTTATACAATGTTGTTTCATATGTGAAACATTTAGGACTGTGAAAACACACAGTCATGAAAGTTTCACATATAAACAATGTGAAACAACACATGAAAATTGGTTTGTGTGAATTATTGGGTTTGTAAAAGGGGAGAGAGAGAGAGAGAGAGAGAGGAAAGTTCAGTTGCAAACCTGTTTTCGGTTGKGRRSKRRGGGGGGGAGGARAGCAYGACACGTGTCCACTAATGTCCACATTCATCATGAAAGATGATGCACATTCAATGACTTATACACCATACATGATCCATGATAAACTGATATACCATTCATGATGAATAAACCCGTGAGGCCATGAATGTATGGGACATGTGTCACGCTCTCCTTTGTCCCCATCCAAAAATGGTTTTGCAACCGAACCCACCCCTATATACACACACACATATATATTATATACACACACGCAAACACATGATAAGTACCAATCAAGACAAAAGCCACTAGTAGTAAATCATTACGAATATCAATAGCATTGATTTGGCAACCTAACATTCCTATATTTTGTTATTGTAAAGGGTATTTTAGATATTTAGTTATTTGTTATAGCATTTCCATTAAACTATCAAACAATTTTTACACAAAATTTAGCATGTGACTACCAAGTCAACTTTTAAGACATGCATTTTGGGTGATCTCCACATCCAAAATGCTTGTGCAAGCACAAATTCAATAGCTACTTGCAAAATTTTGTGGATAGATTGCCGCTCTCTCCGTTCTATTTTAGTTTGTCCCAAAAGAAATGTGTCTTCATTTCTATTTTAGTATGTCCCAAAAAAAGTGTCTACTTTCAATAATAAGTGCCTATTTTCCAATTTTACCCTTAATGGAGTAATTCATTACTCCATCTTTTACTATGGTTAATTGGACATTTATTTTGGGACAGAGGGGTAATATGTTTCTTTTTTCTTGTATGTGTGGCTAGGTGTTGTGCTCGATTCTTGCAAAACAAACCCATTAGCTAATAGAAGCAACTTTTAGAAAATACCTCAGCCTTTGAATCAGTGTCTGCAAGCCTTTGCTTGATATCCGTTGCTATTGAAAAGAAAACTTGCTCCACATTTAGATTTGTTTTTGCACTCTGCAAAACACAACTTATGTTTGTCGTTAACACAATCCGTTCTCAATATCTCTTTACTTCATCATGGAAATGTAATATGCGACAAAAGAAAGAAGCATATAATCGATTTACTTACAGTTTCGAAGAATTTAATGCCGTACTCATCAGCTAGTGCTTGGCCCTTTGAGGTAGGAACAGCCTACATAATATTGAGGTAGCGTCAGATTTGTTTGATTCCTTGAGGCAAGGGAAACTTATTCGATTGAAGCAAACCAAAAGCATAAACAAGAAGGATATGAATGATGCATGAGGTCCAAAAACTAAAACATACCCTCTTGCTTTCATCCATATCGGCCTTATTCCCTACAAGGATCTTGTTGACATTGTCAGAGGCATGTTGTTCGATGTTGCGTATCCAGTTTCTTATGTCTGGTAACAACAGGAAGCAATATGCGAAAATAATAAGATTAGTATACTAACAAAAGGTGAGCATTATATAGTGTGTATATATCATTGCATGCAGGTCCAGAGAAGCATGCTTCTACGTAGCCCATGTTTCGCAAGCTAGCTTATAAGCTAACTGTTAGCTGATCAACTAGTAGTCATGTAGCTGATAAACTAGAGGACAATGTAAAATGACCTAAAAGGACATGCTGAAAATTTACTGAAAAAATATAAGGGGCACAATTGGAAAAAATCCCTTCCAGCTAGTTTATGGCTAACCAAACGGGCTCTTTCAACAAGCTCAAAAAATAAACTAGTTAATAAGCTAGCTTAAGGTTGCCAAACATGGCCATAGCCCAATTGACAACCACTGAAATTAGAAGCTTTGAGGGTTGTGCAATGCATAATACATATCAGTGAGGCCACTTGCCCAATAATTAGTTTAAACCACACTACCACCCCCATAACTAATTAATAACCGATTTAACTAATTAGGAATAAGCTGGAAAAAGAGAGAAAGCAATAAGCTAATTTAAACTAAACAGGAAAGAAACCTTACTGTTGAAAGATGATTCATCTGTAACATCGTACACCAACAGAATACCCATAGCTCCCCTATAGTAAGCTGAAGTTGCGGAGGGAAAAAGATTAGTTTTTGGAGGGCAAAAAGATTATGTAAATTACATATTGGTCTAATCCTTTTTTCCTAATAACATATCAATCTAATATGAAAATAACAAAAAAAATATGCAAAAAAAAGCTAAGCAATCATTGCACAAGCATTCAGGAGCAAGCACCGATTCCACATGTTGTAAAGCCTGCTTTCCACATTATACTACTAATTCATGAAGGATCCGCGTTGCTGCTTAGGATTTGTGCTGGAATTGCCAATCCTTTACTCCATACAGGACATAATTGACATCTTAAGAATATGCAATAAATCTCAGGGGCACACCACTTCTTTCATATCTCAAATTAGCAGCATATGTAATGCATGTGACATATGAAGCAAAGATGACATTATTTACTAGAATAGAACCTGAACCCTACCAGTTGTGATTGTCCGAAATCGCTCCTGACCAGCTGTGTCCCAGATTTGGAGTTTGATCCGTTTGCCATCAAGCTCAATGGTTCTTATCTTGAAATCAATACTGTAACAAGAAGCAATGTCAGAAATCGTTGTAAGAAGGTCTTATGTTCATGCAGAAAAGATTAATCAATTCACCCGATGGTAGTGATAAAACTAGTAGTGAAAGAACCATCAGAAAAACGCAAAAGAAGACAACTCTTCCCCACGCCTGCAAGGACCAAAGACAGGAAATAATCACTTGACAGTAACTGATAATTAAGCACACTGAAAAGCTCCGAACATCAATCTTATAAAACCAACAAACATGCACACGTAATTACAATATTAATATATGTGTATATATGATATACATATAGATACAGACATATCACAAAAACTAAAAAGAAGTTGCAACAGAACTAAGGAAGAATGTTATCAAGAAGTTCTAGAACACAATATATCTCCTCTATCACATTTTTTTTTAATTTTCCTCCCCTCGCTAAGAAATCATGTGACCATGTTCTCAAAGGTACAACCCTATCTTATATGTTATTTATAACTCTGAACTATAGCACCTAGGAAGCAAAAAAGGTGGATGTGTATTAAAAAATAAAAGGAAAAGTGTATGACATACAGAACTTCCAAACTTTAACTGGTATGAAAGTAATTATGATCAATTACAGCATGGATAAAAGTAAAGAAACACTTGACTTTCAAAGGCCTTACTAATCATCTGAGAAGTTAAAGAAATATATATCTTATGTACTCCAATTATACACTATTGATGACACCAACAAAGTCCTGTGCTAATATATCCGCTAGCTTAGGAGAAAAAAAAAACTTAGTGAAAATAGCAATTACTATCTCCTTTCTTCTCTTCTCATAGTTTATTACATTGTATATCAGGTTCTTAACCAACTGGACAGTCACCAACACCATGAAAGTATATTGCTCAATCTGAAAAAATACCTGTTATAGTTCAACATACTGGATCCTATGTCCCTGTGACCATAGAGGGGCATGTTAGCATAGACGACACACAGAAAGAAAGGCAAGATCCAAAGGCCACAAAGGCCATAGATAGACTATTGGTAGGACATGTACACTCTCTGCATCTTCCTCTCTTCAATGAGCTGAGCAGAGAAGGATACATCCTTTTCTAGCAAAAGACCAAACATACTTTATCCAGTTCCAGACAATGACATGGCCAACACAACAGTTTGTTCTAGATCTAACCATATCAAAGCAAGTATAACATCTTTATCAATCTTATTGGCATTTCTCATAGATTCTTCTACCAGAGCAGTAACTATTAGGCATGAATTCGAATGTTTGCTACAGGTATTCTGCCAAAAAGCACACAAATTACTATCAGACACGACTGATGGCAGCTACATGTATCTATGTAAGTTTTACATATCCTGTTCTTTGATATATATCTTATTTTAGATGACATTTGCCTTGTGCCTTTAATTTCCTGCTAGTTAAACAGCAAAGAACTCAGCCATGTTGGTGCTGTTCCTGTCACGGTTTGAATCACTTCAAGGATGTTTCCAGACAGAGTGCCAATACACGATTTTGCCTTAGTTTCTCGTCTTACTTTACTGAAGGTTGATTTTTAACAGAGCGAAAGTCCATGAAGGAAAGGGAAACTGTGATTTCAACAGTTATAGTTTGGGCAGTTAATTTGGATATGTCAGGAAAGTGGAATCTACATAATCGCTTCCTCCAGTAGAACCACCTGGTATTCTGTGTATCGAATACGATACTTGATGAGCACAAGTAAATGGAAGTATATGACTTACACTAAGATGGCATTTTCATGCCAATCACATACAAGAAAGGAAATCAGATTCCATATATTTCTCTTCATTGCTACATTAATTCTTCCATAAGTATATATGACCTTGAACGTAGATGCAATTATGCCCAGGAAAAAAAAGAGTTAACATGTTCTAACAGAATTTATGTTCTTATTACTCTCTTAAACACAATTTTGCTTTTTTATGTTTTTTACAAACCATGCTATTCAATATATGGAAGATTGAGAACAGACTTCAGACATAAAACCGGTGATGACCATGACCAACCACAAACCCAAGTTCAAAGCAGTAAAGCTCAGATTCTTCATAAAAGTTGATTTTCTCCTATCATAAGAACACCAAAGATCAGCACCGTGTAGCAAACAACTCAGATAACCGAAGAATCAAAAAGTCCAACAGAAACAAGACCATATCATGATAAAAACTACCAAGTGAAACCTAGATCCGTACAAAAATCACCTTTATTTTTTTCACCAATCAATACAATCCTAATATATCAGCTAACAACAAATTCGCATCATATAGCATATTAAATCCAGAAATTAGATTTCAAATGACGAAGATTAAAACTCACCACTATCGCCAATTAAAAGAAGCTTAATGAGGTAATCATAATCTGCTCGTGCCCTTGCCGGTGGAGCGGCCATTGAAGGATCGAAAGAGTTTTCAACAAACAGAGCCTTATAAACCGCGTACGTATATAGATATACACACAAATATATCTGTAGAAAACAATTAAACCAACAAAATCACGAACAGATTCAAACTAACTTAATGTGCGAGCATGCGCCATTAACAGCAAACGCACCACACCAGTAATCGATATGAGATCCGCCATGGAAAATCGAGAGTAAGAAAGAGAAAGAGAAATTATTACCTTCAAAATTTTAGAAACAAAAAAAGGTTCCACCCTACAATGACGGTTGGCTAAGATGCGCCACTTCCCCCTTTTCTTTTGTATTTTTAAGCGTGCGCTGTTCACCCCCTGCGCAATTTAGCAAAAAAAGGGGGAAAGAAGAGTAAACGGATGAACGATTGGGGGAGAAAGTTTCCGGTGTTGACGCACAAGATCAACCGGTAGACAGTTGTTGGATTTAAAGGAAACGAAGTGGCCGATCATGGTAATTACCGTGAGCGCGTTGCAGGGGATCATATCTGAGCTGGAGATTTATATCATTAGCGTTGATTACAATTTAATTATTGTTTAACTTTCGCCACTATTTTATTAAATCAATCAATGTGGCCACCTAAGTTTTGTTTTGTCCATATTATCCACGTGTATTCTATGTCAATTATTTTGGATAATATCTATATTTCTTAGCTGTTTTTAATCTGATCAAAATAGCCAAGTTCTCACAAATGATCATCTGTAGCTTGTAAAATGTATTTTTCTGAATTATATGTGATTCTGATGGGGTGGGCTTGTAGAAATTGGCGCGACAGCTCGTGAAACGTCCTTTTGGCTTGTGAAATATCGTTCTTGTTTATCAGTTTATGCGAAATTGCTCACCAAGATCATATATTATTCATAATGAGTATATTTTGCAAATTACGAAATGGATGATCATAAAATCTTGGTTATTTTGATTCAAACATGAAAAAATTGGTTAAAAGGTAAAGATATTCATTCAAAATGGTGAGTTTGGTCCATTTCCATTAAATATATGGTCAGGCTTTATTTTGTGGCTCAGAATAGAACAGTAGATTAGTTGAACAAAACAAAACAGAATGTTTGTGTCAATTATTACATCGATAAATAATTATAACAAAAGGGTGTTTATCATATGCTTACTGGGTATTATCGGTAAAAGTCATTACTTTCACTTATTTTATCTGTTAACATTATCGATCATCAAAATAGATTGTTAGTAAACGTCTTTTACTTGGTAACAATTAACCGGGTAAGAGTATTCTCCTTCACTTACTAAGTAAGATCATCCGATTCTTATTATGTCTCTTACCAGATAAGATTATCGGTCTTTATTATGTCTCTTACAAGACAAGATTATGGATATTTATCATGCTCATCCGACAGTGACAAAGCCACCTGGCCCAGGGTGAGCCAAAGACCACCCAAGTTTGTGGAAAATTTTATATGACCACTTAGCATAAGTGTTTTAGAAGACCCGAGCCTCATTCCACGTCTGTTTGCAAAGGTCAATAATCTTACCCAGTAAAAGGCATAACAAAGATCGAAAATCTTACCGGGTAAGTAGTGAGAAATTTGTTACCCTGTAAGCACTTACTAGATAAAAGACGTTTACAACAATCCAGACTGATATAAACCTTGTTAATTAAATAAGTAGCATTTTTATTAAATAAATTTGTATATATTTATGAAATATTTTCCAAGTAATATTAAATCATTTTAAGTACCATTCCTTTAAATGATATCCCACATAAATATTGCAGCACATAAATGCATAATTTACGTATAAAAACATGCGCATTACATGATTTTGAATGTTATTTGTTGGATAATAATTTTTTTTTTTTTTAGATTAACCTAGATATCCAACCCGTTATACGAGCCGACTAATCCCAGAGCGACCACCTGCTTTGTAGATAGCTCTGAGTCACCGCATTTGAACCTCCGTGGCCACAAGGGGATTTTTATTTCTCCTTGGATTTGAACCTGGGACCTCCCGGTACTTTTAATCTTTGGAGTCAAGCTCAAACCAATTAAACACTACCCGTGTAGTTTAATAATTTTTATTTTCTAATCATTGTAAATGAAAATAATTGTAGAAAGATGAATCTAATGATTTATGACAACTATGAGATATTTATGTGGGGGAACAGGAGGAATATAGTAAGCTATTAACATATTATCAAAGCCTCCCAACAACATCTCATGATTGGACTAACATAAAATATCATAATAACATCTTTAATAGATATGTTATATATTTTTTTTATTAAAATAGATGGAATTCTTTGAATTCCATAAAATTATTATGAATTCATCATTTTATGGTATAAGTGAATAAATTAAATTTTATTCAATTGCATCCAATTTAACCAACATCGCTCATCCCCCTCACTCTCCGTCCCTACCACGACCATGCTATTATTGTCATTGTCATGCCACTAATACTGTACCACTACACCTATCACAACCACCACCCATCCCTACCCTAACCTACCAATGACCACCATGCCATTATTGTCGTCCTCAACCCCCCCCCCCATCACACCCACAACCTACCACCATGCCACCACTATCGTCATCACAGATCGTCATCACAACTACCACCCCACTACCCCACAATCGCCCGTCCACCATGCCACTATTTTCATCGTCACAATTACCACCCACCCCCAACCTACCGACCACCATATCATTACTGTCTTCACAACTACCACCCTTACCACCACCCATCCACGTAGGTGCTGAGGGGGTTTGGTAGCAGGAGCAGGGTGGGATTTGGGGTTCTTGGTAACTTTGTCACAAATTCCATGGTTATATCATCGAAACCTGACGATGTCCTTGGTAACTTTGTAAGAAGATCCACTATAACCCGTATTGTATCAAAATTTTAGAGTGTCCTTCGTAACTTTGTCACGAATTCCATGGTTATATCATTCCATTTCTACATATGGATGTCTAACGGTTGAAGCTTCCCATAAGGCTTATGATGTTCCACCTTTACCTGCAAGCATGTTAGACATTTCTCAACATAATACGTTATGTCATTCTTCATTCTTGGCCACCAATAAAACTGTCAGAGATCTCGGTACATTTTATTGGTACCCGGACACATAGAATATCGGGACTTGTGCCCTTCCTCCAACACCTTCTCACGCGATCCACCAATCCTAGGATCCCACACTCAATTCTCTAAACATTTCAACCCACCATTATTGCACACTAATGATGCCACACTTTCCACAATTCTCTCACTTTTGTGATTCACCTCCAAAAGCGCTTTTTCTTGAAACTTTTTAATCTTGTCAAGGAGATTAGACGTCACATCGGCTCAAAAAGCTAACACTTTGGTTGGTTTTCCTATCCCCTTAAGACTCAAGGCGTCAACTATAACGTTTGTCTTTTCCGGATGGTAGAAAATTTCACAATCGTAATCATCCAATAACTTCATCCACCGTCTTTGTCTCATGTTTAATTCTTTTTTAGGCTCTTTTAATCGATATAAATATGACATTTTGCTCCATAAAGATAATATTTCCATATCATGGGTAGGGTAATTTCTTTCATGTTCTTTCAATTGACGAGTGGCATAAACAATAAACTTCCCATGTTGCATAAGTACACACCCCAATCCCAATTTAAAATGAAATATTTAATTAAAATTAGTTACCTAGTATATCAATTACCCAATATACATCATATCTTAAAGACGTTTGTGAATCAAAGTGTATCATAGTGATAACGTTCACAATGTTTCACGTGTATTACAATGTATTTTCTTTGTTTCATGAAATGTATCATAGTGTGCATTTTCGTTATTTTCATTGTTTTACAAAAGGTATCACATTGTGCATCTTGTATGTATATCTGTGTATCACAGTGAATATTATTTAGGGCAAAATGCATAAAATAGCAATCTACTTTCATAAATTTCTTTATTATAGTATTGTACTTTCAGTTTTTCTTATTACAGCAATGTACTTTCAAATTATTTTTTATTAGAACATTGTACTTTGAAAAATTTACCCATTATAGCATTGGGTAACCTTTTGATTTAAATTTACCCATTATACTAGGTTTTCATGCCACCTCATTGTCCACGTAGGATGTCCACATGTACTATAGTGATGTGACTTTCTTACTATATCATTGTACTTTCAAAATTATTTTATTATAGCATCTACTATTTCTTATTAAAAACACTGTATTTTTAATTTTAATATTTAGATATTTTACATGTTTTTTTAATAAATCTATTAAATGAATTAAAAAAATTCTAAATTATTCATTAATATACCAATATCAATAAAACTAGTAGAACACAACTTATCTCGCTAATATTTTAAAAAAAATATGTGTTTTTTGAAAAAAGGAAAATAAGAATTGTTCTTTTTTTACCAAAAAAATATTATCTTTACTTGACGAATATATTATATTTGTTTAAAAACTTTTTACTTGACGTATAAATATATTTAATTAATTAGATTTTTTGAAGTATTTATTAATATAACAATATTAAAAAATTGTAGATAACAATTTATTTCGTTAATATTTTAAAGAGAACTTTAAAATATATGTATTTATTTGAACAACATAAAATATGAAAAGTTGTCTTTTTTACAAATAAAATATATCTCGAAAATAATGTTGCATATTTATTTAATAAATATTTTACTCTAAGAATATTTAATTTAAATGCAACCTAATAAGAAAAAGTGAAAAAAAAATTAAATGTTTTTTTAGATAATAGCAGTGAAAAATGAAAATCACTAATAATAATTTGAAATATGTTTTTATTTTAATTTTAGTTAAGTCATTAAAATGATGTGTCATCCACATCACCTCATTAAAGCCACACAAGCAAAAAAGTCAAAGGGTTAACCGGTTTAAAATGTAACAGGTTACCCATTGCTATTATGGGTAAAAAATTTAAAGTACAATGCGTTAATAAAAAATAATTTGAAAGTACATTGTTGTAATAAAGAAAAACAAAAGTAGAATGCTATAATAAGAAATTTTGTGAAAGTAGGTTGCTATTTCATGCATTTAACCCTATTATTTATAGGTATCATAATGCGTATCTTGTGTTTATATAAGGTTCATCGAAATAAGGTTCACCGAATAAGATTCGCCAGAAAAAAAACCAAGTTTAGCATAAACCATGAGAACATTTCTTAGTCTTTAGTAAAAAAAAAAAGTTAATCTGATTGGCTCTTAAAAATCCAACTTATTTTGAGGTTTAGTTTTGGTTGTAATAGACTTTGAATACAACTTATTTTGTAATTTGTTATAGGTAATTTATAAGACAATATATAAACACGAGATTTAGGTGGCATTTATTTTTTAAGGGTTATTGAAGTCTGAAGTCTTATTTTACTTTTGATTTAAAGAGGTGGTGTTGACATCTAAATATCCGAATCAATAAAACTGTTTGTTTTTGTAAACTGATAAACGTTGAATTTGTTTAAATTGTCTATTTTACCATTAAAAAAATTATATTGTTGAATTTATAAATAAAATTTATACAATTTCACATATTTATTATTCATCATTACGAAATTTACATCTAAATTATATAATTAACATTTATTTAAACGAAAATATGTCATTAACGTATTTAACACATTTAAATCATATTAAAATACATCAACTGAGAGACATGAGGATTGATTTGGTAAAGATTGATTGAGAAAAATGATCGATTGAGAAATGTCGTTGTTGAAGGTTTGAAGAACAATAAGAGGCAAATAAGAGGTTGGTTTATCTTATATTCATATATATTATATATTATCAATTTAAAAGAGCTGGTAAATAAAATGTAACCAAATTTTTTCAGTAAAGAATTTAGCATTGTATTAAGGGAACAAACATATATTAATTAATTACATTTGGTAAGAAAATATGTAACAAGTTAATTGGTCGTTTATTTTATAGTATTGCTTATTGTTTCTCTAAGTTTTTTTAATCTACTACTAAAATCTAAAACTAATTTGCCCAGAAAACATTGATATATTCTTCATCATTCATCTTCCACAGACTCTTTTGATGATTTCATATGCATGAATTCTATTTTTGTATTAGAATATATAGATTTATTGTTATTAACTAAGAAAACTTCTATTTTTGGAAAAAATTACCAACCATATATATGAGACGATCTAACTAATATCTATATTCGGAATTTCAAAGCTACTATTGTTTTTTCATACATTATTGACTCCTTATTATCTAATAATTAGTGTATGATTTTTAAGTATTTTTTTTATCCTTAAAAGAAGAATCAGATCTCAAGCTATAACCAAGATGTGCTTTTAATTATAAGATTGATGGTTCCTAAAAAAATTATTTTAACCTTAAAAGTTTAAAATGGTGATGAAAACATTAACATAAAATGACATGGATACCCAACTGTTTTACGTTGATTTATATAAAGTGCGTACTGTGAATAATCAACATTATGACACTAAATGATGTCAATTTATATGTTAAAAGGTATATCATAGAATGTGTTTGACAATGGAACGGATTTACGATGCTGTGTAAAAATGATATGGTATATAATATTAATTTAGAAATAATTATTAATTGATTTTGCGTCTAGTAATACTCCGAAAAACGGTTTATATGAACTATTAGTATTTTATGAGTTCAGTGTTATTTATGATTATAAAAACAATATATGGAAGAAAAAAATCATACTTATCGAGTGCTCATTTTACATTTTATTTACAGCTTATAAAATGTCAGAAATGGGCTTGGACACTCTGGGCAATTTTACTCGTCCAACCCCCTCTCGACCCTCTGGGACAATCTGTAGTTGTTTAGCCTTTGTTGGAGGGGGATGTTATAGTCTCACATCTGCTATAGACTTAGATCATGTTAACGTTCATATATGTTGAAACTTCATTTATCTTCTCGATGACTCTTTTAGAGAGTAAATCTAGGGCCCTTGTTATTCTTCTAACCCATCTTTTCGGACAACCTCTTAACAAGAAGATGGTTTCGGGAGAGACCACAATCGATCATTGTATCATTATATACGTATGGTTTCGTCATGTGAATTTACACCTATGATCCTATATATATATATATATATATATATATATGTATATATATATATATGTATGTATGTATAACAAAACTGTATAAAATTTGGTGGTTGCTACAGATTTTTACGTCCATGATGACGGAAAACATGATGTCATGATTGAAGTGAAAGGAACTCGATAGCGGGATACATTTTAGTGGATAGTGTTCCAGTTGGAATATAAGTTATGGTGAAAAGCGTAATAAAAAATATCCACCTTTATATCAATCATAATTGAATGTCAACACTAATGAGCTGTACCGAGATGCACCAGATCAATTCACTTCTAAAACACAAATTCATGGATAAACATGAAACTAAGAGTGATTAAAGATTTAAATATGTTTTTACGCTTCTCACCGTAACTTCATTTCTCACACGATACTCCACCACATTTGTTATGTGTTGCTTAAATTTATTTATTAGATCATTATACTCTTATAATCATATTTAATTACGTCATTTTATTTATATTTAAATTATTTGATATAAACTATCAATTTTGATCACGAACTTATTTCCTTTTTACTTAATAAGTTAATGATATATATAATTAATTATCAATGTTTCGTGTAATTTTTCTAACAATAACTAAAAATGGGTAGTTAAATAAGTCATTATATATCTGTTATTTTACATTTAACCATCTTATCTCTCTTTTTTTACTCGGTTTTTGACAGTAATAGTAAAAAAAAAGACTTAAATAGGGTTTTGTAACGTCAATATAAGCTACACCAACGCCACTATTTCATGCCAAAAAGAAACTCAAACGCTCAAAGAAATTAGTTGGGCAAGCAGATTCACATCTCTTACGACTTCTTTTTACAATACAATCCTTCCACGATCATGAACTAGAGCTAGATTTAGGCATGCTACACTTTGTAGTCATTGGATAATGGAAACCAGCAATTACTCCCACTCCCAGCATCTTCAATGGGAACCAGAACACCTCCAACGATTATGTTATAATTTTTCTCAAATAGAGCATCAACAACCAAAATCTCTAAAATAAAAGTTACATATATGTTTACTAGCTACTTTATTTTAACAATTCTCACGTCAATTACATTATTAAAATTACTTATAAATTAAATATAACACATGGCCGTTTGATTGATTTCAATCAAGTCGTGTATAGATAAAGTTGTTTTTATAGATTAATCTATCAGATTAAAAAGACTTGTTTTAAAAGGATTTTTCATAAATAAAATGAGTGTTTTTTTATTTGAAAGTAGTAGATTTGCAAAAAACTTGACTTTACAAGTTTTCGAAATAAACCATTTTCTACATCATTAAACCATTACTAAACAATCATGTATGTCTGACAAAATAAAAATTGAGTCTTATTAAGCCATTAACAAACAAACCCTTAATTTCATTAGTGAAAAAAAAATAAAATAACATCTCTTCTAACATTAATCTTTTAGAGAATTTCACATTCTCTTTTTTCCTTTTCTCTATTTTAGCACTCCTTTTGGAGATGCTCTCTCCTAAACTGTGAATTTCTTAACAATTCTTGAATCTAAAATTAATGCAAGATGAAGATAAATCTTGCACCAAACTTAGGTGCCGTTTACCCAAATACTTACTCGGTAAGTGCTTACCAATAGGAATCGACATTATAATTTATTTTTATCAGATAAGATTGTAGTACATCAAAACGGTATCGTATGCAACAATTACCTAGTAAGTGTTTACCCGGGTAAGAGTCGTCACCCTTACTTAATAGATAAGACTCTCCATCCTTATCGTCGTTATTACCAGGTAAGATTCTTGACCCTTGCCATGTTAATCCGGTGAGAAAAATTGCCCGGTAAGCACTTACCGGGTAAGCGTTTAGTAAGTCACGTTACCTCACTAGATGAACATAGTAAGGACCAAGAATTTTACTCGATAAAAATGAGACAAGGACCAAGAATCTTACCCAGTAAGTGAGAACGATGACTCTTACCACGGTAAACGCTTACCAGTTAAATTGTTGCATATGATGTCGTTTTGGTGAACTAAAATCTTACCAGGTAAGTAACTAATAGTGTTAAATTTTACTGGTAAGCACTTATCGGGTAAGTGTTTGATAAACGACCCCTTAGTCGTTTAACAATGTTTATGTAATTAATATGATAAAAGATTCAACTGATGAATCTTTTCCTGAAAAATGCAAGGGAAAAAAATGGCATGAAAACAGCAAACCAGAATTGAATAGAGATGAGATGAAGACTAAATAAAATGTCTTAATATTGAGGGTGACAAATACTTGATCCAAAAGTGAACACCAGAAAATTTGAAACCTATGATATGAAAATGTCTTCAACATCAAACCAAAATCATGATCTCACCTTAACAAAAATCCAATCTCGAAAACATAAACATCATTCATTCTTTCAAGCCCTAGCCTAAAAATACCATTTGATCATCAAAATCTTAAAAAGATTTAGTAGAAGAAACCGAGCACTTTACCACCAACGTTCTTCCTCCTAGCTTCTTCGTGGTCCATGATTCCAGCCGATGTGGTCAACACAATGTACCCAAACTGCAAGTTTTTATACATATATTAGCTCTAGGCCATTACTTCACCAATTAGTAAAATGGGACAGGTTCATTTCAGAATTGCAAATATTTTGATAAACCGTGGGAACCAACTATTGTGAACATAAATGTTTATGATGAATAATATTCATGTTTACAGTTGCTAAATGGGATTTACCCTTAGATATGCTCATTCAAGAAATGGCTATTTGGGTGTTTGCTTGTCTTACCTGTCTTGACGGAAGAAGTCTTGCAGTCCAGGGCTCAATCTCCTTGACACCAACGTCAAAGCGAGGACTGATGACCCCACATTTGTTCAAACGTCCATTCAGTTCCACAACAATCTTCCCTGATCTGTGGTCATCGACATATTCGAACTCACCAATATATCCTGTACAGTTGAGTGTAAAAGTATGTCATCTCACCAGAACTTCCTTTGTCATATAGGGTTTAATGCTACAATTATTCAGAGAGAAAGAAAAGAGCAAACCATGTTTCTGCATAACAATAAGAAACTTGATGATAACTTTTGAAGAAGGCCTAATCATGACCTGTCTTTTCCCCCTCTTCTCAGCATTGTACATGCACTTAAGAGCATCGTTTAAAACGCTAACCCTCACCATCCTCACAAAATCAAAATGCTGCAAGGATGAACCCCAATAATCAGAAAATATACTAAACAGTTGCATAGATGGGAGTCATGGAACGTATTATGACCTTAATAGAAGTACAAGCCTTCAAGTTAATAATACAAGGATGAACTACAACGGGCTCTACCTATCAGTTCCACAGAGACAAAATACTAGAGTGCCAACATCATGCAATCAATCTTAACTAATTCAATTACCATCCGACATTTTAATTCTAACCATGTCATGCACCGATATGAAAATTTTCGTTTATTGCACTATGTTGCACCACATATATCTTTAACAAAACAATTGTCACTGTTTATTGTTAGAACATGGCCAATTTCAGCATAAAAATAAAATGATAAGACACCAATTCTGGAGTAAACTTAAGATCAATAATGGGCATTCTAATATGTACTCAATAATTAGTGTGCAAGCAATTATTCAGACATGCATAGTTAAAGGAAGATGGGTAAGAATAATATATCTACTAATGAATTCCTTGAGAGATTCACCTTCACAATCTCAAAACAAATAAAGTAGCAATAAAATTAACACACTACAACCTTGGCAGAGCCAATCCCCACACTTCAACATAAATCCCCAACCTCAAACAGATGGATCAACACAAAGTTAAAAAAATTTACCTTTACAAAGCTCAAGGTAACCAATTGAAGTATTAAATATATCATAAGGATGCAGTTGATAAACACACTGTACAATCATCCATCACTCCGAAAGTTGAAAATTTTGCGCTTAGAAATTGACAACAAAAACCTCAAGTCTTTGAAATCAGCTCGTTTAAACATAACACCCGGTGTATGATTTCAAAAACTGTTGCTCGCAGTGGTCGTGTTATGTTACAACTACAGATACAGTCCAGCTATAAAGAAACATCATGATGAGATCAAATTATCTTCAACAGAAAATAATCTATAAACGAATCACCTGAGGAAAAGTTCATAGAACCTTCAACCAGTGGTTCTAATCAAAATTTAGCATTGTCTAAGGACACTTCAATCGATTGGAGAAACAAAACGTAGATAACAAGAGCAACGATCTATCTATTCGAGCTGTGCGTGATAATGTTTATGCAAAAATGAGAAAATTAGGGTTACCTCGGAGCAAAAACGGCAGCGGCGACTGCTTGAGTGAGGAAGGAATACAGAGACTGGAAAATGAGTTAGGGTTTCGGCTTTTATAGGAAATTACAGAATTACAAAAATGAGCCCCTGATCTATTGCATGTTTTTATAAATTGTCCTTATAGAAATGACTCAAATACAATTAACCCCCTGGGTTTCTGATTTAAACCCAACATCATGGCACGTGATGTGACAATGAAATCGACCATTAAACACTTTGATTTTTAAACAAATTAATAAATAAATTTTAAAACAAATACCCCCTCTTTGTTTAAATAACTGTTCACGGTTTTTATTTTAGATTGTCCCAAAATAAATGTTCATTTTCATAAATAAATATATAATATTCAGTATATCAATGGCTTCTTGATCCACCTTTTACTTCATTTATAGTAAATTTGTCTCTGATTCATGCATTTTGTTATATATTTGATCCATGTTAACTAATGGACCGTTTACCTAAATGTTTACTCGGTAAGAGCTTACTATTAGAAGTCAATACCGTAATTTATTCTACCGGATAAGATTGTAGTACATCAAAATTGTATCGTATGCAACAATTTACCCGGTAAGCGTTTAACTGGGTAAGAGTCATCATCCTCACTTACTGAGTAAGACTCTTCATCTTTATCATGGTAAGATTTTTGACCATTATCATGTTCATCCGGTAAGAAAAATTACCCAGTAAACACTTACCGGGTAGCGTTTAGTAAACGACCCCTAACGTTATGTACCCCTTGCACAAAGGTATATTGGTCAAGGGTTACCTAAAAATGCGATGTGGCATATATAAAATCCTCTTTTTAACACATTTCTAAAAAAATCAAACCTATAAGCCTTCACCAAGCATTCAAGAATACTATTGATCGCATTAATCGATGTATCTATAAATGTGAAAGAAAAAAAAAAGAACATCATGCAAATTCAAACCCAAATACTGTAAATATATACATATTTGTGCAAAATCATCAAAAATTCAAAATCAGTATAATCTAAATGTAAGTCAAAACCATAAATTTAAACTAATAGTTGAAGTATTATTTAATGGCTTCATTGGTTACTTCATATGAAAGAGTATGGTCTGAATCGAAGAAAAGAAAATGACTCAAAATACACAAAAATGGAAGAAATTGTGTTGGATGCTATCAAGTTCATCTTCTTCCTTTGATTCAGATGAAAGAGGGTGGTGTCGTTGATGCCATCAGGAGGTCCATGAGAGATGAGTTTTCTGAAATATTATCGACTTGATTAAGAACGACGCCCTTGTCGAATAAGTTTCCCTGTCTTGCTTTTAAGCTATTTCTCTTACCCAATCTCTAGCTTTGACTTGATTTTCCAATCGAGATAACAAAAGCCCAAAACCATTATTACAAATAGGCGATTTCGTCTAAAAACATTATCGTTTACTATTTTGCTGTTAGTAACTTGGATCTTTAAAATATGTACTTTTTCTAATCGGTTTATTCTCCTTACTCGGTTGTTGCTATTAGCGGTCGTGCGAGATGTGGATATGGAACCAGGGAATGATATGTCAAGAGAAGGAAGCTTCTCCATGGCACCTTGAGCAACCAATTTGTTGTTTTGCTCAATTGATCATTATACTAATCAGTTTTGGGGAGCATAAAACTAGATGACAGTAATGACCTATAGCTAATAATTTAATCAAAACACCATCCATAGCTTTTTTGTAAGATTTTACTATAAAATTGACCAAAATATACCTATTTGTGGGACACAGATTACATTCAAGATGTCTTTGGTACACTAGATAGAATATAACAGAATAGGGATTATTAATGGTTCATACTAGACTCGAACTTGGAACAATAAACATGCTAAACATGGGTTGTATTGAATTCTTTTGGTTTAGTTTAATTGTTAAACTATATTTGTCACATCCTAATACACAGAACATGGATTATTGGCTAATAATACGTCAATAGAATACCATCACTTGCAGATTAAAGTATGAACCTTCTTTCATTGTATTAGGATGTAACATATATAATTTAACAATTAAACTAAACCAAAAGAATTCAGTATAACCCATCTGAAAATAGGGTCTAAGATTATAGGGGTATAGACCTATAATATATATATATATATATATATATATATATTTTCAAATAGTAACACTATTTAATTATTGAGAAAACATATAATTTTTTAAATGATGATTCGGTTAGTTAATTGTTTGTAATTTCATGGAGAACCCCTCAATCGATTCTTGTATATATGGCTTGGTCCAAATTTATTTTTAAAACTAAAGCGATAAGAAAGAAGCTCAACTAAAAGCTAAAAAGGAAGTATTTCGACACAGTGCGATTTAAGCCATGTTCTCTATTGAAAGCATGCTCCATAAACCAACTCAGCTAACTTAAATTTCTATCATAAATATAATTTTAAATAATATATAGACACACAACTAAACATTACAGTGGCATCCTTCAAGAACCTTTTTCCATTACAAGGGAGAAATGAAATGATGACTCATGCCACCATATGGGCTTAAGTAGTCTTGCCCATGATATACACAACACAAACATATCCTCTACCAAAAAGAGTTGGGGGCCGTTTACCAAATACTTATCCGGTAAACACTTAACGGTAAAATTCAACATTATCATTTACTTACTAGGTAAGATTTTAGTCAATAAAAACGGCTTTCTATGCAACAATTTAGCCGGTAAGAGTTGACCATGGTAAGAGTCATTGTCCTCACTTACCGGGTAAGACTCTCGGTCTTTGTCTCGCTCTTACTAGGTAAGATTCTTGGTCATTGTCATATTCATCTGGTAATGTAACATAACTTGGTAAGCGCTTACACGAGTAAGCATTTGGTAAACGGCCCCGTAGACCACCTTAATATAATTTGATAACTAAACTAAACAAAACAAACCTAATACATCCATCCAGGATCGTAGAGAAACAGGATGCCCACAGATGTCTACTTTACTCCCAAAACAGTATAACAACTGTTAAAAACATATAACTTGACAAATTTTTTCTCAAGTTTATAAGATAATCATAATAAATTACATAAAAATCAAAATCAAACGAACCCAATATATCTCATGGTATAAAGAATTTGGCGGTTTTAAATAACGTTTGAACACTTGGGCCTATGCAGATGGGTAAATGCCAAGTGCCCCCAAACAAACACACGCAGGATCATTGAAGGCATAAAAACAATGCAACTTTCATGGTTTTCAATTAAGAATTCAACAAATTACAAGATCTGTGGGGTTGTTAAAATGAGAAGAAAATTCACCCTCATAATTGATGTTGAGGTTATTTATAAAGATCTGGGGGAAGATGGTGTTTAGGATTTAAGGGATGCCCCACCCTTTGCAAGCTCCTCCACTGCCTTGGAGATTTGTGGCTCTGTCATACCTTCCAAACGAATACCTCTCTCAACTCCCATATCTGTATATACACAGACATCAAAACCTATATATATTATATAAATACATTCATCAAACATATATATAACACCATAACATGATAATACCATTGCACAATATTCTAGTTTTGAATCGTTTTTCTTACTAATCGTCATCCTTAATCCATTATCCATTCCTAACTGCAAAACTTGAGTCATTCCAATCCCGCTGAGTTGTCCCACCCACCTTGTCCTAGGACAGTCCAGTTTACCTCCTCTATGATGGTCTTGGCTAATTTCATGGGACCCTGAACTAGTGACCACTCGGGAGCAAACCTAAGGTCTTACCGTTGACCTGTTGCTTATTGATCATAAATATGCAAATTAAAAGTTCAAAATCGTCACAGACCATCAACTAAACCACTAAACAACTCCTTCCCCCACCCCTCTTTATTTCAACAAAAGTTCTCCCATAAAACATGCAACATTTCGAGTTGACATATATAGTAAGTAAAATCTGCAGCTAGTGGTCAAATATTTGAAAACCATTCAACAACGACAAAAGCCAAATAAATGTCATTAACTTATTTGGAATGATGATAATCTGCAGATAAGTAATTGTGGCTCAGAATCTTTTCAGGAACAAGTGAGATTACAATGTTCATGCAACATCCATCTTAGAAAGAAAAATGTTAACAAATTTCATGGGAGTGATTATATGATGATAATCTTTACGAGTTATTTACTTCTATAACTATTATACATTTTGTATCAAAACAACCATGTTGGTTGAAATAATCCTAGTAAAAGAATGTACTTGCAAAATGTGAACATTTATAGCCATTGTAATTGATTTTAATTTTTAAAAACATTGTATTTCACAAAATTTGCAATTATATTCATGCTTTGCAAATTGCAAGTATAACGTCGTTTTTAGGAAATTTTTTGAAGTATAGCACTTGTCTTAATACAAAGTGTCAAATACAATAGTCAGAGAAGCTTATCAATCTAATATTAATAAATGCAACCAATCCAAAGTTTTAAATGGCGTGAGGCTGGAGCGGCGGTGAGGTCAAGACTAAGCCTTACGCACCACGGCGAGGATGCAGCGTTTTTCAAGGCGTATAAGGCGGCAAATTTGTATGTCATATATAATTATATAGATGCATATATGTTTTCTATTTATTATCAATGAGAAACAATTTCGCCATGCTCATGCAAAACAAAACGTATGTGCTTATAAATCAACTATTATCCATTTTGATGTTCATTTCAATAAATAAATTATTTGAATAAACTGTTTATATTTAATTGTTTATATAATACGCAATAATCCATTAACCATCCCATTTACTCATTGTTTCCAAATGTTATAAAATATGCCTTCACTTTGATTAATATTCCATGTTTTACTTTTACCCTTCCAGTCTTCATTATTTTATTTGGTACCCAACCCAAATGCAAGATTTTTGCAATTCTTTGTGTAAAGTCTCTATATTGAGAGGGTTGTATCCAAGTTATTCGACCAGGATTTCTCCGAAGCGGTTACGTGAGTAACGACCCTGGGCTCTACTGTTAGATTTCTGACTGGGTACCCATTGGGCTATCTTGGCGCGTGGCCTCTTTTCACGTTTTCTTACTTTTAACTAGTTTAATCCTTATTTTCAAATGCATTTTAGAAATAATATTTATGAAGATCTCTAGAATTGTTTTTTTTTAAATGGTATGCAAAACAAATAAATTATCATATAGTAAAAGAAAACATAAAATTACAACATATGGAGGAAGACTGGATTAGATCTCAAAATTAGAAGCATTAGATTATATCTGCATGGGCAAGCAAGGCTCATATATGTAGGTTAATATCGGCGAAAAGGATCGAATGCTGCTTGGCTGCAAACACACCTAGTTGCAGCATAGCAAGTAATCCCCAGTTCCCAACAACTTGGTCAAAGAGTACTTAAAGCTATATATTTCTCTTACATGTGCACCAACAAACGCACAAGGCAATGTGTCCCTTATTTCAAGATAGAAGGCAGCCAGTGGCAGTTCAGTCCCTTCAGCAAAGCTAGATGTGAACGGAACAAAAGTTCTATTATAAATGGCTGCAAACTTTAAGAGTCTATGATAAAAACCCACTGAAGGTGTACTCGAGGAAAAGGAACCGGGTCACAGCTGCCAATAGGGGGCAGCTGAATTCTATTTTTAGGAATTGGCTGAATCCTCTAAGCCAAAACAATTGATGGTCAACTGGCTGAATTTACTCAAATCAATTGATGGTTAACCAAGGAATTAGGGAGCAATTACCACACTTGATTTTAGCAGTTACCATACTTAATTCTAAGAATAGGATAGTATAAATAGCAGGCTTGCTTATCATTGTTATCATCGAAGTTACTCATATTTATCTTTTCTTGTAAACGGAGACCTTGCCCCTCTCGAATTGGGCCACTATCAATAAAAAGCTAGCCTATTCCTATTCTTACTAGAAGAGTACTCGCGCAATGCAGCGAGATACATCGTGTTTTTAATATTTCATTTTATTCTTTATCTCAGTCGATGTTATAATATGACTTTATGTGATTTTGAG
>NC_037536.1:11293237-11315238 GCF_001531365.2 Cynara cardunculus var. scolymus | reverse complement strand
TTATATTTTAGATTTTTTATATTTAAAATAAGATGTTTATCTTGTATTTGATTGTGTTTATCTGCAGTTAGTTACACGGATTCAGTTATGGGATGAAATCGGATAGGGATGAACGGGTTTAAGAGTTTTAAGAGTTTAAGAGTTTTTAAGAGTTTTAGCCAAATGCATTATAATATAGTATAGATTAATTTAGTACCTATCATTGGTTTCCATTGCGGGGAAATCGACATGGTGCAAGCCCAGAATAGTGACAGTAGTAATCCACTCGATCCGATTGCCGCTCAATTGGCTGCCATAGCCGCGAAATTGGAGTCAATTGAAAYGATGAAGGAAGATATAGCAGCTCTGAAGAAAGGAGAACGATCAAGAGGAGGCAAGAATGACGAGGGGGAAAATTCTTGGAGGGGTCAACAGCCATATTGACCCTATAACAATATTGATTTCCCGATTCTTAGCAGCTGAGACCCTCGCGTGGCTGCTGAAAGCCGAAAAATATTTCAGGTATTATCAAATACCGGATGAAGAGAAGGTTGAGATAGTTTCAATGCACTTAGAAGGGGATGCCTTGGACCTCTATTCATGGCTCTCTGGCGATCATCCAATCACTTTTTGGGAAGAATTAGTCCAAGCGTTTACCAAAAACTTTGGCCTTGCAAAGTTTCAAAACCCGGATGAGTTCCTTTCTAGCATTAAACAAACTGGTTCGATACAAGAATATCGGCGGCAGGAGTTCGTTAAGAGACCCTCTCGGGTTTCAAATTGGCCCGATCATTGCCTTTTAGGGGTAATCCTAAACGGCCTCAAAGATGAATTAAAATCCGATGTACGAATTCACAAGCTCCGTACGTATATAGTGCCATGAGTTTGGCTCTGGAGTTTGAATCTAAACTCAACCCCCCCCCCACCGACCCGGAAAAAGTGCTTCTTGGACCCCAAATTCGAAACCCTTACAACCGGATCCCAAACCAACAACTTTCACCCCAGCCCAAACATCAACCCAACCAAAAAATACTTTCGAATTTCCGAAGCAGAGAAACAAAAACGATTCCTAAAAGGGGAATGCTTCAGATGTGGCGATAAATATGGATCGGGTCATCGTTGCAAAACCGGTACTTTCAAGGTTTTAGAGGCTGATGAGGATGTTGAAGAATCACCTACAACAGATCTAACCGGCCTCAATTCTGACCAGGAAGAAACTACTGAAATCAGTTTACATGCTATTCTGGGAAAGTCACATCCTACCATGATGAAGGTCTATGGTATGCTTCATTCTACTGAAGTTTTAATTTTAGTTGATGGTGGTTCTACACACGATTTTATTTCAGATGTCTTGGTGAATGAACTTAAGCTGGCTCCTCAACCGATAGCGCCTTTCGGTGTTCAAATCGGTCACGGGGGATGTAATTCGATGTGGCCAAATCTGCAAAAATCTTCTTGTACAGATTAATGACCTCAAGATTTCCATCATTTTTCTCTTGGTGGAGCTGATCTAGTTTTGGGTATTCAATGTTTAGCCACATTAAATACGATTCAAGCTAATTGGAAAGAATTGTTCATGATTTTTTCAATAAATGGGAAGCCATACCAACTATAAGGCATTGAATCCGGCCCCCAAAAATCATCCAGTTTCCAACATCTAGCCATTGACCTGAAGTTACCCCGTGCATACCGGCCCCACTACAACCTATTCTCACCCAATACACCACTGTTTTTGAGGAACCTCAACATTTACCCCCGGTTAGATCACAAAAACCCATTCAATTCCACTTTTGTCAAGCTCCACCCCGCCTAACATCCGTCCTTACCGTTATCCCCACTCCCAAAAAATGAGATAGAGAAACAAGTGGAACAGTTGATGACCGTTGGCTTTATTCAACCGAGTACCAGCCCTTTCTCAAGCCCTGTATTACTAGTGAGGAAGAAGTACAATTCTTGGCGAATGTGCATCGATTATCGGGACCTTAACAAGATAACTATAGCCGATAAATACCCTATTCCCAATATTGAGGAGTTACTTGATGAACTATATGGTGCTACGGTGTTCTCAAAACTCGATTTGCGATCGGGTTATTATCAAATCAAAGTGGCAGCCCCGAATGTCAAAAAAACAGCCTTTCGCACTCACTCGGGTCATTACGAATTCAAGGTCATGCCTTTTGGTCTGACTACTGCTCCCTCCAAATTTCAGGCTATCATGAACGATCTATTTCGTCCTTACTTACGACGTTTCATACTTGTGTTCTTTGATGACATTTTAATTTACAGCCCAAGTATGGAACAGCACATGTTTCATTTGGAACAGACCCTAAAATTACTTCATGACAATCATTTTTTGCCAAATTATCGAAATGTTGTTTCGGGCAAGAACAGGTTGTGTTCCTTGGTTAGGTCGTGGCCCGTACCATCAACAGTAAAGGAAGTGAGAGGTTTCCTCGGGTTAACCGGGTATTATAGGCGCTTTGTTCGTAATTACGGTCTCATAGCCCGACCCCTCACCGCATTGACCAAGAAGGATGGGTTTAGTTGGTCGGGAGCGGCCCTTAAAGCCTTTAATGACTTGAAACAAGCTTTGCTTTCTACACCAGTTTTGAGATTACCCGATTTCTTGAAACCCTTTATTCTAGAGTGTGATGTTTCGTCGGATGGCGTGGGAGCAATATTATCACAAGAGAACCATCTTGTGGCCTATTTCAGCAAGAGGTTTTCCCCATCTAACCGATTCAAATCGGCTTACGATAGGGAGCTGCTAGCATTGGTCCGGGCGGTACAAAAATGGAGTCATCACCTGCTTGGTCGGCATTTTCTCATCCGTACGATCATTATGCCCTGAAGTTTTTATTGGAAGAGCGCATTACCACTACCAAGCAGCAAAGGTTGCTACTTAAACTCATGCCTTATGATTTTTCGATTATTCACAAGGACGGAAAAGAGAACAAGGGGGTTGATGCCTTATCTCGTCGACCCCATTCAGGAGAATTATTGACACTCATTGTCCCTTATCGTGTTGAGGTGGCTGATATCAAAGTTGGGTTGCAAACTGATCCATTTACAGGCGACCTAATCAGCAAATTGAATAAGGACCCTTCGTCCGTCACTGATTTCTCTCTTGCAAATCAGCTTTTGTTTTATCAAGGGCGTATGGTAATACCAGAGGTATCTTCCCTCAGACTTAAGTGTTACAATAAGCACATGATACCCCAATCGGTGGTCATGGGGTTTTTTTAAAAACCTATAAACGACTTTCCTCTTGATACTATTGGCTAAAGATGAAACAGGATGTGAGGATTTTTGTATAGCAATGTGTGTTATGCCAACAACAGAAATACCAAACTCTGTCTCCCGCCGATTTGCTTCGGCCCTTACCCAAAGGATATCTCCATGGACTTTATCGTTGGTTTGCCTCCATCAAGCCGTTTCAATACTTAGTCGTGGTGGATCGCCTAAGCAAATATGCTCACTTCCTTTGTTTGTCTCATCCATTCACGGCCAAAGGAGTAGCTACGGTATTTTGCAAAGAGATAATCAGATTAAGATTACATGGTTTTCCCCGCTCTATCATTTCTGATATAGACGTTGTCTTCGTTAGCAACTTTTGGCAAGAATTGTTCCGATTAAGTAAGACTAAGTTAAAATTGAGTACAAGTTACCATCCTCAAACGGACGGTCAAACCGAAGTTCTAAATCGTTGCCTAGAAGCTTACCTACGCTGCTTTGCTAGTGAACAACCAACCAAATGGGAGTACTTTCTTACCATGGGCCAAATATTCATATAATACCGGCTACCACACGTCCACCGGTACAACCCTATTTTATGTTGTTTATGGCAGGGAACCTCCTTCTTTGTTTCCTTATGTGGTGGGGGACACCAAAAATGCAGAGCTGGAACAACAATTAATTGATAGGGATGATATGTTGAAGCTTCTTCGACAAAACCTCCAAAAGGCCCAAGACCGGGTGAAAAACCAAGCAAATTTGAAGCGACCGGAACTCACGTTTCAGGTTGGTGACTATGTCTTCTTGAAGATTCAACCTTATCATCGAAAGAATCGGGCCAATCGTAGGTATGAGAAGCTATCCCCAAGGTTTTTTGGCCCATACCGTATTAAACAAACAGTTAGTCCAATTGCCTATGAGTTGGAACTACCATCCGAAGCTAAAATCCACCCGGTCTTCCATGTCTCAATGCTTAAATCTGCCCATGGATCTTTTTCTTCAGTTCCAATTGCACCATTACCCATCACCAAAGACTGGGAAATTGACTTGCAACCAAGTTCTGTCATCGCTCTGCTTATCTAACTTCTACCCAAAAGTTTTAGGCTTCATTTCACTATTGTAGTTCTATAGCTCATTTTAGATCCGACATAAGAAAATGCACCTGTTTTCCTGGGAACAGGAAACATACTGAAACCAACAATACCTCCTAATTATGCAGACATGAATAGATCCTCGACTTGAAGTAATAAGCAGATGATAACAATAAAGCATTTCAATGAAAATTAAACCACCAAATATATTCCATTGATGTCATAAGAAAGAGAATTGTCGAACCGTATCTTGCCCACAGCTGAGGTTCAGTGCCGCTGCACTCGCGGATCAGTATTGGCAACTTAGGGTTTGCTTTCTTCAGCTCCTTGTAATTCTTCTCAACAAACGCCCTGTCACCGAAAAGAAAATTGATTTCAAAAAAATAGATGTGATTAGGGCAAAGAGCAAAACGATACTAGAAATCCATGAAACCTGAGATCGATGAAGTGATTTAGTTTCAATGATACCTCGTGGAAGAACTGGCAGGTGAAGTTTGACAAAAGAGAACTCGGAGCTCTTTCAGATTCTTGGATAATTGTCCCATCCACGCCATTTTCGATATCTGGTTTAACCGGAAACTATGGTGTCGTCGCAACTGCTTTCCGATTTGTTAAACGGTGGTCTGGAGAAAGAAGGCAATCCCTACGGCCCTACCCTTCCTTGTTTGGTACAAATATTTAATTGTTAAAAAAAAAATTATAATATAAAAATCACAAAAATCCAACGAATTTTTTTATTTTAAATCATTGAATTTTGTTCGGATGAGTTGGGTTGGGTTGGGTTGACGGGTTAGTACTGACATAAATTTGACGAATGAAATACTTTATAAAACACTAGTTGTGTACCTGCGTAATACGGCGGGAGCCATGAATTTTAATGATTTTGAAGTTTCATTGGTTTTATTAGAGAATATTTAACGATGATATAAGTTACACTTGGTTTTTACATATAAATACAATTTGAATAAATAAGAGTTATGGTTCCAATTACAGTCTATCGATGAAAAAAATTATACGACATTTTAAAATCCAGTATATTTAAAATCCAACATATTTAAACGACTCCACAAATGTGTTCGATTTACACCAAAAGTAATGAATCAAGAGAGGAGATCGAGACCGAGAGTTCTTGAACAATTGAATGGGAGATAAATGAGAGAACTTTTAATATTCATGATGAATATTATTTTGAATCTCACCTTGGAGATGGGGAGAAGACATAGAGGTATGAGAGGGTGAAGACATAAGTGAAAGGTGTTAAAAGTATCTTGAGAACATGAAAAGAAAAAATAATAATGTGTATTGGTAGTAGTACTTAATGCATTATTAGTTGGTTTTAAGACTTTAAGACTTTATGCATAAATGTGTAGTACTTTGTGCATTAAAAATTGTTTTTAAGACTTTTAATAAATCTGGTTTATAAGGTAGTATAGATTAGAACTTAAGTTTATATAACCAAATTATAAGTCATCATATCTAAAAGTGTTACAATATATTTAATTGAATGTATTTGGACGTTTCAATAAGTTTTTAAAACGCTTTTTTTTATAATAAATAGTAATATTAGCTATTTTATAGAACAATTTTGAGAAATATCATATAAATTTATCTATTTATAAGACATTTGTATTCATATACATTTTTCAGTAGTGTCATATAAAACAACTAATACGACAATTTATTTTAAAAACGTCTTATAAACATATTGTAACACTTTTGAATATGAACTATTTAGTTTTGTCTTATAAACTTAAGTCCCTATAAAGTATCATATTAACATGAGGGTCAATCTCGGCCATCCACTTTATTTGATCCAACAACTCACATTAAATAGGGTTTTTAACTAAAATTATCAATTAAGGTAATTAGGAGTAAAAAAGGAAGTTAGTTTAAACATATGTTTACCTTCTTTGACTTTTTATTTTCTTTTTTAATTAAAAACTTTATCCCCTTAAAGTTTAAAATAAATTATTTTAAAAATTACTAGTATTTTAATTGATAGATTGGAATCGTTCGTGTTCACACAATGAAAAAAAAAATTCCCACAGTGGTGGTGCAAGTGCACGCCGACATTATGATCGTTTGCAGATAGTAGAGTAGTAAAGTATCAAGATCATTTTCACAGGGATTGTACTACTGAGAAACGGAGAATTTCATGAACTTCTTGAACATATTTCGGTTTGTGATTAAAAGTTGGATTTTTGTTAGTGAAAAGCTTTAAAAGATGAAATAGACTTAAAAATAAAAGATATACACATGGGTGCAAGTATTCCACAAGACAAAAATAACAATATAATGGTCAAAAAACTTATGAGATGTTTATAAAAACTCAAGTCTCTCGAAAGTGAAGTTTTATAGACAGTTCCCACAAAGTTCCCACTTCCGTCACTCCGAAGCTTGCTGATTTAACTAAAAAGTAAGTATTAAACTGAAAATCCATACTCAAATTTCTTATACATACTTAAATTTCTTTGTAATAAAAATCTCCAATATTTGAACCTTAACTATATATATACAAAATTCGTACATCTACATAATTATCAAATATTTTCTCAAATCTTTGTGTATTACTTAAGCCGTATTTCAAATCCCTCAATCTCTGGGTCAAATATTTAATATTAATACTTCAAAGTGATCGACTTATCCACGTTGAGTTTTAGTCCCGGCTTAAATGATCAAGTTTACGAAGTGGTAAAGAATGAAAACACCCAAATGTTGCTTATAAATCCTAAGCTAACTCATACCGACAGCCACATCCACATAAGTAATTAACCCATAATAGAAGAGAAGAAATAAAACTTTTATTAGAATAGAATAAAAGTTTGTCGCCACAATGGTGAAGCTGTAGACAGAAGATTACAGCTAAGAACTTAATATAAGAAAATTAAATGCTAAGACTTAAAAGCTTAAAAGTAAAAATATGGAGAGACTTCAGCTGAAAATGGGATAATTTTCAAATGAATTCAAAGCTCCTTCATATAGGGGAGGAAAAGATAAGGATGACAATTTTTTACCAATAAGAAATGAGCAATTTAATGTCTTGTGATTAAAGAGTCAACTCACCTCTTTATTTTATCCAAAACTTAGACTTCTAAGGTGGCTCTAACTGTAAACAACTATTAGAAAAGTCTTAAAGAAAATTTCTTCCAAAAAGTTGATCCTTATAAAAAAAAATTATAATCTTCCTTCTGTGGTGACAATGTGGACACAGTTTCAAAGTGATGTTTTTTAGAATAAATCTACATCATTTGTATTTCATCATCTTTTTAAAACTTTTGAAATAAACGGGGAAAAACAATAAAAATTGGGTATTTAAAATACATAAAACCGGAAGTAATAAATAAGAAACTACTCTAAAAAATGAGAGTTTTATCATTAATAAAACAAATTACATAAAAAAAAAATGAAATTTTATGATCTTCGCTATCACATCCATCTCGATGTAGTTTTTTTTTTGTTTTAACCGTTTTTTAGGTGAAATGGTACATGTGTGTTATATTCATTATGAATATTTATGTATGTTCAAGTGTGTACAATAGCTCGACACCGTAAGTCCGTAATTCGGCATCACCTACTTCAACATTTTTTCAGCGTCGTAAGACACCACATTTTTCATCACCGTAACCCAACACCCACCGAGACCGATCGAGAACCCATCGAAACCGAATGAGAAAGTTCGAGAATCCATTCATTAACTTTGGTATGTGTTTATATGTGTTAAACTATAATTTGTCACCTTCATTTTCCATCAAGAGCCTATCGATTGATTTATTATTTGTTTGTATGTGTAAAATCATAGGCTACCACTTTCAGCTTTAATCGAAACAGGATATAAATATAACATTATAATTTGCATTTATGGTTGACAGATCATATTCTACAATATTCTTTTTGGCATTTTTACAACATGAAAAATATGCATTTAAAATGTGTTAATATGTTTATGCAGTAATCCCACATAACTTGGTCGTAATAAACATGTTATTTGTGTCTTAATTCATACAAGACTATATATAATCCCCAACAATAACTGACATAAGGCTTGTATTTGACGGTTCCATAGGCAAAAAACTACATATGATATAATTGACAGTGATTTATGTAATTCAGATCAATATATGAACTTTAAACTCAATTCATGCAAGATGCTTGTAACTGCAGTTTATATAAAAGAAAATTTATAAAATAATCGTTGATTTATTGCTCAAGTTTTTAGTGATGTATATAGGCATGACAATAGGGTAGGGATAGGGCGGGTTTTGTAATTCCCGACCCTAGTTTATAATAACATCCCTCGGCCCTGGTCTCCGGTGGGTTCGGGGATTAACATCACGTCCCTGATCAAACCCCATAAAGAATATCTCTTAGTTTGATTTTATCGGAGATTCCTGGCCTCGGCCGCGTAAGTAACATCTCCCGGTCCAGGTTTAAGCCTACTGAGGATCCTCGTCCTCGTCCCCGGTCTCGGGCCCGTTTTAGTCTTTTGATAAAGGAAAAAAAAATCCAATACTCCAACGTCTCAATATCCAAACAGATAATTCAGTTATCATAGCCGTCCATTCTCATCCTCCTATGCCACGTCACCGATCTGTGTGACAACCCAAGCATCCAATAAAATTCCCATTCACCCCTCCTATATAAAGCACTTCCCGACACAGCCTTCACCAACACAATCGATTTCAAACTCCCCCCAAATTTCAAGCAACACTTTTGTTTTCGTTATCAATCTCTCCAAAAAAACCGATGGCACCAAAGGCCGAGAAGAAGCCGACGGAGGAAAAGAAAACTGTTTCCGAGAAAGCGCCGGCAGAGAAGAAGCCGAAGGCCGGGAAGAAACTGCCTAAGGAAGCCGCCGGAGATAAGAAGAAGAAGAGATCCAAGAAGAGCGTCGAGACCTACAAGATCTACATCTTCAAGGTGTTGAAACAGGTGCATCCGGATATCGGAATCTCGAGCAAGGCGATGGGAATCATGAACAGTTTCATTAACGATATCTTCGAGAAACTTGCACAAGAGAGTTCTAGGCTCGCGAGATACAACAAGAAGCCGACGATCACATCTAGGGAAATACAGACCGCGGTGAGGCTTGTTCTTCCTGGTGAATTGGCCAAGCACGCCGTGTCGGAAGGCACGAAGGCGGTGACGAAGTTTACCAGCTCTTGATTTGATTTTGTTGTTCATATGATTTGATGTGTTCATGAAACAATCCAGCGTTAGGGTTTTGCAACTTTTGATAATCAGGTATTAGCAATTCTACGACTTCTAGTTTTTGTTTTTAGGGATATCGACTCTGTAAATTTGGATTTACTTGATCCAATTTGTCCGGTGCAAAACATATGAAATTCATTTCTGTTCTACTACTTCGATTTCTTCTCCATTCTTGTTTTCATCGTTCTGTTCATCTGATCTGCTGGTTCGATTGTTTGATGAAATAGGAAATTAGGAATTACATTTTTTATAATTGAATTTGGATTGTTTGAATTCTAAGGTGTTTCAACTCATGTTTGAAATTGAATTACGAATCGGATACAGTTTGTGGGTTCAAATTGGTTTTTTTCGAGCATCCTTGTTGACGTAGATTTTGCCCTAAAACATGTCCCACAACATTCTTCAAAATGAAGTTTTCTAACCATGTGTTATTCTCCAATGGATGTTTCAAAAATTCAAGACAAGAATGTAGGAAAGAAAATGATGGAAAAATTATTAGGAGAAATAATTTTTTTATTTATTTAAAAAATCTATAGAAATTAAATTGTTCAATAAAAAATAATATTTTATTACATATAAAAATATTTTAATAATGTTATTAAATATTGAATTTTGATTTTTGATAATCAAGAAGTTGTTAGAAATGCTTCCTTTAGGTGGAAATAACTACGTATATTTAATTTTATTATTCTAAAAACATTATTGTTTGATTTTAGGGAAAAAAAACGAAGACATAATTAAAACTAAGGCTGTGTAAAACCGAGACGAGCCTAAACTGAAAATAAGGTATTTATGCAGACCTGAATGTCTTTAAATTTGAAATTTGAATTCCGACTTTTCAAAGAATATTTTGGTTCGGGTTGAGTTTGATTTTTCACCATTTGATATGTCCGAAAACCTAAAACACATATTATAGTTAAATATTATATAATTATATTTACTTAGTCGGTCATACTTTTTTCTAATTTCTAAAACTACTAGTTGTGTACCCGCGCAATGCGGCGGGAGCCATGAATTTTAACGATTTTGAAGTTCCACTGGTTTTATAAGATAAGATCTAACGATGATATAGGTTATACTTGGTCTTTACATATTAATACAATTTGAATAAATAAGAGTTATGGTTCAAATTACAGACTATCGATGAAAAACATTGTATGACAGTTTAAAATCCAACATATTTAAACKACTCCATAAATGTATTCGATTTACACCAAGAGCAAAGAACCAATAAACTTGAGTTTTAAGATAAACACTTAAAACCAATAAAGAAAACTACAAATTTGACAGATCATAAGCCATGAAAAAAAAAAATGGGTTTTAGAATGAAATTTCAACTGCTTACCATTTTTCTTGTCTAGAAACTCAGATTAAGATTGAATTAATACATGTATATATATATTTCAAAAAAACCCAAGAAMATATTAATTCAAAACATATTATACAGTGCAATTTGGACAGCTTAACCCCAAAATATATAGTATATATATAAATAAATAACTATAAAAATATAAATCGTAAATATTAAGAATATTTTTTCAGAGTATATATGATATATAATAATATAATTAAGTCAAAAACTATTCAATATTGGACTTATTTCGAAAGTATTAACGAGACGATTATAATGGTGTAACTTATTAAAAATAAAAATGTATTTTTTAGACATGTTTTAATTGATATACGATTATGTATGTTAATTTGATAAATGTTTAAAATGAAACATTTAAAAGTAAATGATGTAAAGTAAATTAAATAATTAATTATAAGGGTATAAAGTGTAAATTTAAATTTATAATTTAAAAAAAATCGGTTGTGAGGTAAGGGGTGAGTGTATGTGAGGAGAGGAGGGGGTGAAAAAGTGAATATAAAGGGTATTTTGGGCATTTAGTATTTTAAGACTTTGAGACTTTTGCTAAATTTGCTTAATAAGATAGTATAGATTATCGATTACATAAATCATCTTAATAGATTGAATTCATCCTAACAATCAATTGAATATATATTTTGCATATAACTATACCCGAACTCGACCGATCCCCAACCCAAAATCTGACCTACTCGAACCTGAAGCAATCTGAAATCCGAAACCCAAAATTCGGGACTTGGTTTCTATATTGGAAATTTGATCGGATTTTTGGCTTGCCACTAGAACCTGTTCGCCCCGCCAAATAAAGAATACATAATATCCATTCAGGTCTAATTATCAGTTTGTTGAATATTTATATTTTATTATACAGAACATATAATAGTTGATCAGTGAAGAGCTTTAGAGAAAAAAAATCTTTAATTTGGGTTTTATATTCCTGTTCCTTACTTTTTATTTCCACAATATTTGTGTTTGTTGTTTTCCTTGTAAAACAAAAACATGAATTGCGTCAAAAACAGCGATTTCTTGATTAACAAATTTGCTTTTTAAAAAATGGACAATTTCTTTCAAACTTAACTTCAAGGCTTTATTTGGTTTATAGTACGAATTATAACAATATTTGAGATTTGTCATAGTTAGAAAATTCAAAATCATGTAGTTTTATATAAATATGACAAGTCAGGTTTAAAGATTTCAAAAAAATATATGACCCTTTAAAACTTGTCATACAAATTGGGGGTGCTCATGGGTTGGTTGATCGGGTTGAAGACATTTGAACAATCTAACTCAATATTTGCAATTTGAAAAATCTTAACCCGACCCTATTCAAACCAAAGTGCAACTCAATCCAACCCAAACCGTACGGCTTGGTCAGATTGATACTTTGGTAGATTATATATAATTTCTCTACTCATAATTTCTTTTTCATCATCAACCATTTGATACAACTTATCCCTATTTCTTACGTATATCATATTTAGTTAATTTTCTCAATTTACATATATATATATATATATATATATATATATAGGGGAGCGATCAAATGCAAACCATTCAATTTGTACAAACCGTGCAAACCGCATTCAACCAATCATAATTTTTCATTTTGTTCATTTTTTTGTAATTATGAGAGGTTGATCGATCATTTTTATTGTGGAGGGTGTTAATCATAGATATTATCATCTTCATTATTTTAATTTTAGAGAAATACATGAAATAGTTTCATTAATATTAGAGAAATATATGAAACAGTTTCATTAAGTATTATATGAAACAATTTCACAACCATATATGAAACAACTTCATCAAAAAAAGTATTATAAGAAACAATTTCACAAGATTAAACAATTTCATGAAAAAATTTCATAAGATTAAACAATGAAATCGACAGATGAAGGTGGTTTGCACGGTTTACACAAATGAAGGTGGTTTTCATATGATCACTCCTCTATATATAGATATATATATATATATATATATATATATATATATATATATATTCACAGTTATTGAACATATATACGAATGAGTTATATAGAGATGTGAATAGATTAAAAATATGTCTATATAAAGAGCTAATGTAATTGCCTAATGTATATATTAATAGAAATTCAACAATTATATTAAATCTAAGAAAAATAAAAGGATATCAGGTTCATCGGGTTGAGTTGGGTTCAAATAATATCAACTCAATACCTACGTTTTGAAAATTTTACAACTCGATTAGAAATCAAGTTGTTTCGGGTTGAGTTATTTCGCGTTGGATGAGGTTGGATTGACCGGGTTTTTGAGCACCCTAATACAAATTATATCATTGATTTATCACTTTTCATATAGGTTAAATATATGTAATTGACCATGCAGCCAAACTAGGAGTCATTTACCAAATGTTTACCACGTAAGTGATTACTAGGCATTATTTAGGGACGAATCCAATATCACAAAATATTTCTATAAATTTACTTTTATAGTCAAAGTATGCCATCCTCTGGTGTCACTTACCTTATTGAAAAAGTATGACAATGACCGAAAATCTTACTCAATAAGAAGAATAGCAAGGGCCAACAATCTTACTTGGTAAGTGAATGATAAAACTTTTACTCGGCTAGAGCTTACCGAATAAAAGATGCTTAACGACAATTTATTTGCACGACTGACAAAATTACCAATAAGTTTAATGTCAACAAATCATTATTGGATTCAGATCTTCTATAGAAGTTACCTATCTTCAATGGAAAACAATGTTTATACATATACACACACACATACATAGAGAATATGTGAAACCTCATATTTACTCTTCAAGAGAATCGTTGAGAAGAGAAAGAAGGTTCCAACATATATAGAGAAAAATTGGTCAGTCTAGCCGATGTGAGACTTTTTTTTGTCCATAAATAAAAACTTAACAAACGGAAATTAACTTTGAAAACTCAACACCCCTAACAAAGCTATCAGAAACAACCACTTATCTGAATTCCTGCTATTGGTTTGCCCTCTCCTACATCTTCGCTCTGGGTGATCACATCCCAGTTCCACAGAGCCCATATGGGTATCATTCAGACTCATGACTGCATTACTGTCTAAACAGTTGATGGGTTCTATCTATAAACCATCGTGCAATGGGCAAACTCCCATACAAGTCAGCATACAGTGTCGGATTCATCCGACCGTCATCCCAGGAACTAACTGCCAACTAATCCTCTTGAGTTGCATACCTTGAGCATTTAACCTTGCGGGGGCACTTTTCAGAAATACCTTGCACAATTTGCTACTATATCCGGTCCCAGTCAACTACAACTTATACGACCACAACCTTGCAAAGTTGTACTATGTCATTACATATGGATGTGTTAGGGGATGTTTGATTGGTTTTTCATTAAGTCTTGCATATATAAAGTTCTGTATGGATTAATCTATTTGTATAGATTAAGAAGGTTAGTGATTTGGGGCTGGGACCAAATGGCACTTTATGAGATTCAAATACATCATCGATGGCACCAATGTAGGAGCCAAACACACTAGAAAAATCCAAATGACCTGTAAGAAAAGCCATGGGCTGAAGAAAACTCCACTCAAATATAAAGCAATTGAGATGCTTATGAAATATGATCCTGTATATTCCAGCCCTGCAATGGAGTTGCTGAACAAAATTAGAGGGTGTTTGGCTGTTTGCCAACACATATTGGGTAAGCACTAGGTAAACACGGAGACAGACCTAGAATTTTTTTCAAGTGGTGACACCATTTAACTATTAGAAACAAAGATGTGGATATTTTTCATGAAATAATCATTAGTCTATTGGTTGGCTCTTTGTTTTTCATATGTGAAGTTTTGTGTTCAAGTCTATTATTGCAGAAATTTTAGGAACATGATAAATTTGAAATTAAAGCTAAAAACCAAGGAAAATGACACAAGCGGGATTCGAACCCGGGCCTAGGGTGGGAGAAAGGCCATGCAAACCAACTCTACCAATGGAAACTTGTGTCGACGTTGTAGTTTCAAAATATATAGGGTTGCACAAAGAAAAATGTTACCATAGCACCTTTCACGATCCTATATTTTTTCACTATAACGAAGGAAAGAAGTGTTAGCCCGTGCCACCGTATCTATTACGTGGGTCCGCCCTGGGTAAACAAACCCATAAAGTAATGTTTGGTAAGTAGACGGGGCATGACTTCAAAATAGAAGTTGTCTGTCTGGTATTTGGCACGACTAGAACTGGATCACAAGACTAGGCCGGACAAGTTTCCCCTAAATGTTGTTTAATGATTTTACATGGTGGTTATCAATGGAGGTGGTAATTGTGGCGCAGGTGAGGTGGTCGGCGGAGGTGGCTGGTTGTCATGAAGGACGTGGAGATGGTGGTGGCAGCCGGCACTTGGTGGTTCAGGATGGAGAGTAGTCGTGGTAGCCGATGGTTGAGGGGACGCCGGTAGTGGAGATGATAATAATGGACAGTGGTGGTCGGTGATTGACGGTGGATGTGTATTACGTGCAGATAGTGGTTGGTGGTGCGGCCAACAGGTGCTGGATATGGAGGTGGAACTTGGAAGTAGCGGTTGTGTAAGAGGTGGTGGGTGGTGGTTATGGAGGAGGTGGTGGGCGGTGGTAACCACAATAGTTGATAGCGACCATTTGAGACTATCCAGTCCCACCCAGTCCCCGTCTCATGTTGCATCAAAGGTGGAACAGAGTTTTTGTCCTGTTTCATGTAACAGTGAGTTTTATCCAATCCCGTTGAGTCTCAAATGTGATATGTTGATTGGTAGATATAAAAAGGAGATGTGCTTACACGTAAAAAAAAGACTTCAAAGGATTGGAGAGATTGGGCGAACTCCTTGCATCAAGAGAGTGGCCATCTCCTTCAAATGAGAATATGAGAGACATCAACTCGGATCCAATCGAATTGACGAACACAATGGTGGCAAGAGACTGCTGCGTGGTGGACTCCCCGGTGTAAGCCCTACCCTTGAAGGTTCCACCTAGCAGACCTCCAATGCTGCTGCTGCTGCCACTTTACGGTCTTCTGCTCTCTCTGGATGTAATTACTACTCTCCCTCCATCCCAAAATAAATTGTCCAGATTCCTACTTTAGTATGTCCCACAATAAGTGTCCACTTTCAGAAGTAAATCCTAATTTCTAATTCTACCTTTAATTATGAGATGGAGAAATTCATTCCCTCTTCAATTAGGGATAAAATTGTCATTTAGCTAGTTAAAAATGTAATAATTACATATTTCTAAAATTGTGTTTTTTTCGCTGTAGACATTTATTTTGGGACATATGGAGTATTAAAATGATAATATCAAGGTGCCATTTCACCAACTAGATTCTCAATGAATTGAATGTAAGAACCTTTATCTCCAGGTAATCATGTTTTTCCTATGCATTGATCAAACTTGATTAGCAGGAGGTAGGGTTCTTACATTCAGTTCATGGGAAAATTTAGTTGGTTTAATGACACCTTGATATTATCATTTTAGTACTGCCTTATTCCGAAAATAAACGTCTACAATGAAAAAGCACTACTTTAGAAATATGTAACCATTACATTTTAAACTAACTACATGAGAATTAAATCTATCATAGAGGGAGCAATGAATCTCTCCATCTCATGATGACAAATTTGACCTACACAACTCACTTGTTTGACGAAGCCAACGAAGAAGATGAGTAGTTAAGAAATTTTGAATCTTGGTTCAAATAGTTTCCCAAGGCATGTCGGTGTCAATGGTCTTCCGCCTCCAACCCCTTTAAAACCACCACCACCACCTTTCTGTCCGCAGCCGTGCCAGTCACCCCCATCTCCAGCTCCATCCTCACAAATAGCTCTACACCCTACACAATCTCAACCAGCAGGAATACCTCAAAACCCCACATATGTACAAGCACTAACAACCAACCTCCAGGGACATAATAAAGGAGAATGACATCAATGCAAGAAGAAAACTTGGGAAAAGAAAGCAGGAAGAATTCAACCATTTGAACTATTTGAACAGCTTCGTGTTTGTCGACCATCACTGGAAGCAGCAAAAAGAATTGATGGGAAATGCAAGACCAAAAGTTTGTCGTCTCCATTGCAAAGAAGGAAATGAAGATCAATCATGGTAACCCACCACCGCAAGAGTACTTTCATCCAACTGCAACAAACATAGCCATACAGATTTTCAGCATCTACAAAGAGAGGATTACAAGCTTCAATGAACCAATAGGCACTCGTCGATTCTAAGGGAAGGGTTCTAGAACGGTTAAAAAGGTGTAACATAGGTGTCTAGAAGATAACTCAATGGAGCCATTATGGGTGATAGTTGAATGTCAAAGAAAGAATGGTAGTTCATTCAGGTATCTGTTGCGAGTGACATCCCAATAAATGATCAGTACTTCATGTGAGTTTTATTATAGAAATCACAAGGATTAGGAAACAAATCCAGGTGAGATGAGCAAAGGAAGTTAGCTGAGCTATTGACAATCTTTTATCAAAACTTTGTCTTTTGGGTTCCTAGGTAAAACGGATTTTTCACAGTAGCCAAAGCTGTTGATTTGCTGCAGGTGAAATGCTCATATCACCACAGTCACAGATGAAGCATATGTCAATATCAAGGTTCCAAGTTCCAACCAAAACCCAATATTTCTTTGACTAGCAGCGGAAGGTAGGAAACAGTAATCCAACTTCTCCTTCACTGTGAAGGGTCCTTTTCAGTGTGGTCAGTTTTCGTTAATGGTCGAATATCACTTGGCTCATTCAGGATTATGCCCATCCATTTGTTGTAGTATCCTACCCTTTTTGTGGCTTGGATTAGATATCCTCACAAATGGTGTGATTTCGACTTAGTTAGATCTTTCCTCATACCATTAGGCATTAGTCATCTATTTGAAGCGCCACGACTGATGCTTGCACAAGATATATATCTATTGATGATAAAGTTACAATAAAAAGATAGATGTGAAAAAAATGATCAAATGAGATGTTGCCAATGTTTCTATATACAAGCACACACACTTCACTGTTTAAAGATTGATAAATCATAGGAAAGCTTTGGAACATATAAGGTGAGAGTAGCCTACCTTGAGGTCCCTCTGTTTAAGGCCGTTTTTTAGATATTTCAATACTATGGTAAATAAGATGTAACAAAAGGTTCATTTGGCACAACGAACACTTACAATTATTCCAAGTGTTTTTATCAGCTCTTGTGTCCCTCAAACAATCATCCATTGGATTTGAAGTTTAATGGCTGATCATCACTTCATATATTATTCCCTGTCAAGTTTCCTAATAATAATGCTCTGTTCAGTTATCTGATTCCTCCTGATCATTTATCTATTTTGCAGAAACCAACACATGCATGTTCATCAAGATAATGACCTCGACAAAATAAAAGAAGAATTTGATTCAGCAAATCAGACCTGGCATTCTGGGGCTCGTTTTTTGTTTGCATATTGGATCCGAATATTTCTACCATCCAACAACTGAAAAGAAGCATTAGCAACAGAATCAATATGAATAATCTTCTGATTATAAAAACTAGCACCCAACATTTAAAGAAAAGGTATTGTATATCATTCCATTATTACCTGATCGTCCATTTCTGCCAAGGCTTTGCTGGCAGAGTCCTCAGAAACGAAATGTACAAATCCATACCCTTTTGATTTGCCACTCTTGTGATCACATATAACTTTAACTGCAAAAGTTTATGGCATGCTCTTTCCTTTGGGTTAACTTATTATTAGAAGGCTACAGAAGCCAAAGAGATAAACAAAACATTGGTTGGTATACACTACAGCCTGTGGTCATGTACCTTCAATTATTTCTCCATGCTGCCCAAAAGCGTCTTTTAACACCGGTTCATTGGTATCATAGGAAAGCCCTGTGCCCATACATATTTTACCCTGAATAGATGATCCAACGATACTATAAGAAATGACTACGAGCTAGACCATAGTCTAGCGTGTTGATGTTGTAGCAGATGATTAATTAGTAAAGGAATTTAATCACTTCAAAGGTTCTTTTACCAAAACGAGGCCCACAAACTATACTCATGGAATTCTTTTATCACTAGATTGGTGTACATATTCTTCAAGGAGAATAGATTATCATAGGCAAGAATCAATAACTGGATTTAAAACTCACCCATTTTCAACTATCCCAAGGACCAAAAGGCTTTTTGAGAGCCTTTGATGCAATCCCCCACCTCTTTCAGATAGACGGATCCCAGATTAATTCACATTTGACAAGCTTGAAACAGTAAGTCTTATAGAACAAAGCATAACAATGGTATTCGGCCCAGCAGTATCGAGGTTACTGATAAGATCCCAATCTTCCTCGAGATCAAGGGTGAGGATGAAGAGTGCGTGTGCGAATTCACCCTATATTATATATAATCCATATAAAAGAAGAACAAAACATAAACGTTTTCATTTTCATTTTAAGTCAAATGTGAAAAGGCCTTAAATATTATAAATGCACATATATAATTCTCTTGTATACATATCCCAAAATGCAGTGTAAAAAATCAACATTCATCTTCCAACCGCTCTAAGCCACACATCCACCTATCTTCAGTTTTACAGAAATATACTAGAAATAACTACATATGAATATTATATGCAAAAAAGTAGTTAACACAAAATTCCCCATACTTGAAATCAGGATGATTTTGTAAAACCATCCAGGGTTAAGAACAGTCGACTGGCAGATAATAAAAACCGTGGAGATGAACAAAATTCACGAAAAAAAGAAAAAGAAATTAAGAACAAATTCTAGAATTACAAATAACACCGGAACTGATCGTGATTCAACCACCCTTTACAGATGCGAACAAATATGGACAAACATAGAGAAAGAGGGAAGAGATACCTCCGACGAACAATTTGCTGGAGGAGTGACGCCACGACATCCACCTGAATAAAGAAGATGAAGATATCCGGTAAACGCCATTCGCTGACACCATTATTTGCTGGTTCTCTATAGTGACAACAATGAACGTATCTTGAGTGATTTGGATCTACTGGTTCAACAAGTGAACAAGCAAGAAGACCAAAGTGGGAGTTTAGGGTTGCTTGGTACATGTTAAATAATTAGGTTTTAATGGTGAGAATGATTAACATGTATGATGTAACACCCTAGTTTTTCTTATTTGCTAAATCTCAATGTTTAAGCCTTAAATATAAGATTTTGTAAGTAAATCAAGTACTCTTAAAATAGTCCAATAGCTATAGCATTTATTAAACTATTATATTTATAAGACAAGTAGCTTACAAAGCTACTTATAAACAAACAACATGAGCCACAAAAAACTTATGACAATGCAAGCCTACTCTATATGAGAATGCAAGCAAGTTATGAGTTGTCAAGACTAGAAGCATGGCAAAATTCATGATGACAAGCAAGAGCTAGAAACATGACAAAATAAAAGCTAGAAACATGAGGTGTCAAGATTCTCTTATCCTAAAAAATGAGGTGTTAAACTATCATAAGAGTACAATTTTGGGAGCAAAAATAACAAGTAGCTAATGCACTGAATTTACGTATAAATAGTGATTGAAGTGTTACCATTAGTTCCATACCAAAAATAAGAAATCTCTATCTTTATACCTAATCAAGCTTAAAGATATAATATTAAGGGAAAAACTAGGCATAATCAAGGTGAATACATTATGAGATTTACTGGGATACATACATGGTGTATATATATATATATAAATGTTTTATGCATGAAAGAGTATTGCCATATCTACTTGTAAAAGTTATGTTATGATTATGTGTCAAAGTACACCTTTTATGTGATGATGCACATGTGGTATATGAAAATTTTTATACATGTTAAGTATAACCATTTAAATATCCAACGTACGGGATATAGAAAGAAGGTACGTCCTGCAAACGGGCCTTATTGGGCAGCCTTTATGTGGACCAGAGGTTAAAGAACTTGTGAGAAGTTGGTTTACTTAACATGTAACCATGAGATCTCAAAGAAATGTTTTTATACATGAAAGTTTATAAGAATTATTTTAACTATTTGGAAAGAATATTTTATCATGAAACCATAACTACCCACTAAGCTTTTAGCTTACGTATTCATGTATGTATCTCAGGAATCAAGGAGTAGGAACAAGCTGAAGTATTGTTATTCTAAGATGTTAGAACATTATAATTTATAAGTTATAAATTTCCGCTGATGTAATAATTCTATTATAATGAAATAAAAGTTTAAGATACGAAGTTTCTTTCATTCACTTGTACTAACGGAAAAGGACGATACCCCGGGGAACAGGATGTTACATATGACTTGGTGCATAATGAAAAATGGCTAATTGAAAAGTGTTTTAAAACGATAACCTGATAGATAAAAAATTAAGATTTTAACCCTTACTATGATGATTTAGTGTTCAGTGAAATAAGATTGTTTGATAAGTATTCTGAATTAATATATTATTAGTATGGGAACCGTGCGTTGCGCGGTAGCATAAGTACTTTGATTAATGATCTAGATATTGTCTATATAAATATATATTAGTTGTTAATAAAATCATCAACAAATAGTATTCAAATAATTCGAAAAGTTAAATAAAATATAAATATATATATATATATATATGTATATATATACCCACTGAAGCAAACTCCATGAATCGACACAAATGCACCAATCCATATTCCACCTCATCATCGCAAGATTTTAAATTTTATAATCCTCGTAGTGTCACCTCATCACCCCAAGGTTTTATATATATATATATATATAATAGTATAATAAATTTTGCACTATATTTTCTACCATTTGGTTTGATTGGTTTCCAACCATGGTTATAAATTTCAAATAAGGTCATCCAAAGAAAGATAACCCTAGGAGGCATTTGGTTTGATTGGTTTCTAACCATGGTTATAAATTTCAAATAAGGTCATCCAAAGAAAGACAATCCTATGAGGCAAACCCCATATTTGACATGTGATCAGAGGGACAGAGAGAAGAAGTATTCTTATTTACTGAAATAATTAATTACAAAGGAGAGGCGTGTATATATATAGACACAAATAAGAAACCCAAACCCAAATAAGCAAAGGCCCGTACGGCCCATCAGAAACCCTAAACAGACATAATATTTACAATATATTCTAACA
>NC_037536.1:11289021-11290392 GCF_001531365.2 Cynara cardunculus var. scolymus | reverse complement strand
GGATAGATTTCCATCAGCAACTGTAACTTGGGCTGATGGGGCATGTTTGGTAAAATCAGAGAGAAGATTAGAATTACAAGTCATATGATCTGAGGTACCCGAATCAATGACCCATTTGGAGGAGGATGACACAAGGCATTTACCAGAGTTACCTGTCTCAGCAAACGCAGCAGTAGAAGTAGTGGGGTTTTCATCTCCACGAGAATGAGAGTGGGCATGCTCCTCTTTAACAGTGCTATTTAGCGTGGTTGCATATAGGGGTGTTCGCGGTCCGGTTTGGGCGGTTTAACCCCTCAAACCACAAACCAAACCGTAACGGCGGTTTATAAAATTTTCAAACCGAGCGGTTTGACATCAAGTGTCCAGACCGGTCAAACCAGACCAAGTAAAAGCGGTCTGGTCTGACCGGTTTAGGCGGTTTGGRCYTTTAATGGACTTTATATTAAACTTAAAATATATATATATATATATATATATATAATTTAGAATTTTAGATTAAGTATCCATTTTAACAAAAAAATATCTAATCAAATAAATGTAATAAATAAGCAGCTCTTGAGTACAAAGTCGAGGCAATCCAAAGTACAAACATATAAAGATATAACATATTAGAAAACAAATAAATTAACAAAGTTACAACTCTACTGTGAGTATTGAGTAACAAAATTTACGACTTCACAACCTTCAATGGTTCAATTCTTAAGTCTTGACCAAACAAAATAGAAGTCAAATCTAAGTTGGTTGAACCACTTGGTTGATGTCTTGATAATGTGCGCCGAAATCAAACCAAGGATTAGAAAAATCAATAGATTGATAGAGTTTTTAAGGGATTTCAAAATTTGAAGACCGTCAATATCAAATGTGTCGATATGTTCAATGGTTTAATGGTTTTAGTCGTCGATTCTGATTATGTTAATTTGAGTCATAGTCAATAAGTTAAAAAGTTGGGCTTGCTAATATTAAAATAGATAAATAAATAAATAAATAAATATATATATATATGTATGTATTTGGCGGTCGGTTTGGTCCAAACCGCCCAAAAGAATTTCCAAACCACAGACCGGACCGGACCGTCCGGTTTTGCTATTTTCCAAACCAGACCGGACCGCTAGACCGCTCAAACCGCCAAAAACGGTCCGGTTTGACTTGGTTCGGTCGGTTTGAGCGGTCCAACGGTTTTTTTGAACACCCCTAGTTGCAGAGTGGGCAGATGATAGCCTCTGATTTCTGGCCAACCGCTTCTGACAGTTGAACTTTGTATGGCCCAACTCATGGCAGTAGTGACACTCGACGTGACTAGAGTCAGAGCTAAAGCCTCGTGGATCTGTTGCCCCATCATTGTGACCTCCTCTAAAGCTCCCTCGAGAACCT
>NC_037536.1:11282809-11287459 GCF_001531365.2 Cynara cardunculus var. scolymus | reverse complement strand
ATATATATATATATATATATATATATATATATAACCATTGAAGCAAACTCCATTAATCGACACAAATGCACGGTGTCACCACATTACCCCAAGGTTTTACTTATATATATATATATATATATATATATATATATATATATCTTGGTTTAAAAATGCGCTCTGATGCGCGATGCGCTCTGATGCGCTGGACAGAACGCATCAAAGAGGCTGATGCGATGCGATTCCATGATGCGATGCGATTCCATGATGCGAACGCATCACCTACGCATCACACGATGCGTGCATCACTTAGGCATCAGCGCATCATGTATGTTGCGTTTTGGGCTCCCTTTTTTAGTGTTTACTTGGGCTTTTTAGTTGGGCTTTTTAGTTGGGCTTCTTAGTTATGTAAAATAGAACCCGGGGTTAGAGAACCCGTGTTGGGGTTTGATGATGCTGATCTTGGGGAGTATTATTTGGTCACTTGGTTGGTCATTTAGTTTAGGGATTAGGACTATTAGACATGTACTTGTGTAATTGTGTTCTTCATGGTAGTAGTTTGTGTGTTATGTCCTTCTGTTATTCTGATTCACGAACTTTTTAAGATTCTAATGCCACTTTTTTAACTACTTTATGTTATAAATGAAGTATTTTGATAGGTAAGTATTTTTGAGGTAGAAATTGATATGTAGAATTAATTTATAAATATTTTTTGAATACCGGTCGCATCACGTGCGTGATGCGAGCGCATCAGCATCACGCATCGGCTTCCGGGACCCTTAACGCATCGGACCGCATTGCGCTTTTTAAAACCAAGATATATATATATATATAAAGATATAATAGTATAATAAATTTTGCACTATAATTTCTACCATTTGGTTTGATTGGTTTCCAACCATGGTTATACATTTCAAATAAGGTCATCCAAAGAAAGATAACCCTATGAGGCAAACCTCATATTTGACACAAAGACATTCAATCCATCTTTATTATACATTTTATATTGTTCAAAATTTTCAATTCTTCACCAATGTGGGATATCTCAAACTCAATCACAATTCACCAGCATCTCAATACTCAATTCTCATGATGCCACCTCAATACTCTTGGTTCTTTCTTTAATATATATATATATATATATAGATTTTACGAATATTACTTGCAAAAAATATATATAAATTACCATATTCATACTAAAGCATTGACACTTACTATGATGATTTAGTCTTCAAGGGTTTAATCCTCACCTTAGATGAGGGTTTAAGAGCTGCAAGTACCACAAAAGCAATGGATGTTTTGATGACGAAGTTTGTAGTCGGGGTTCTGAACCTGTCTGTGACAGCCTGCACATAACAAGAAAGACTGACTTACTTCCCTCATCTTTTTTCTTGACATCAATTTTGGGGTTTTTGCTCTCATAGAACTTTTGAATCAAGACCATGCTAGCTTCACATGAATACAATAATAGTAGTCCTGGAAACAACAAATAATGCAAAAAGGATAGAATATGAAAGTTTCAAAATACAAGACTAGCACACATCAAAGAAATTGTTCTTCAGTAAAGGCCTCGGCCGTGTTATGGCAGCATTAACCATTTTATGTAAATATGGAGCTAAGGATTACGAGATGATTCATCTATAGCATCACCGAAGGAAGCATCCATGGCACATTTCACCAAAGACGTTCTTTTTGTGATGTATCTCTGTGTAGATCCAACCCAAGTATTTTGTCAACTTAGATGACGAAATCAGTAAGTTAATCCCAATGGTTGGTACCACACACAAACTCATCAAGAGGTGATCAGTAAACTACCTTTCAAGACAAAAGTGATAGGATGTACGTGCAAAGCTCTTCATAATTTCTTTGAAGCATTTCATCAAACAGGTAGCAAACGAATCTTGAAGTACAAAATTGATATAAAGCACACCTAATGATATTTTGCAACTACATACCACTTGAGGAAGAAGACCAAGAGACAGACATGTAAACAGGAAGTAGAGGAGCGGTTCTGGGTTTTAGAATTGATACCAATTCATGCACATGAAAACAGTACCAATCAAGCCCAAATCAGAAGGGACAATAAGCGATGAAAAATATTTGAAAAGGGTTACCTGATTTCGACGAAGAGCAATTACAGGAGACGAGATGGAGCGAAGACGAGGGTAACCGTGGAAATGTCGGCCTCTGAGTGATACACTCGCGCCCTCGACAATGAACAATGCATAGATGCTTGGAAAGATTAAGAGGTCGCAAAAAATCTACCAAACATGTTTCGAACTCTGAACGATTCAGATTTAACTGGGTGTTTGTTTGACTCTTAATGGTGACATTTAGAGTCAACCTCTTAATTGGTAAGAGGTAAGGTCTGCTTCGCAAAAAAACAACGCTTTTAATGGTTTCATTAACTTTTTAACCATTTTGCATCTAGAGCTTCACTAAACCATTCAGATTGCATCTGTTCCCTCTTTACCCTTCCACACCCTTCTTCCGACACTCTTTAACGTCGCATTCACGAAGTTGTCCCTTCCCCATGGTGGCCGGTTGTCGCCTCCACCGTCTCCATCACCGTCTCCATTGCCGGTCGCCTTCCACACCTTCATCGGTCGCCTCCATCAGGTATCATCTATCTCCCTCTTTCCCTCCTCCCCATCTTCTACCTTCTCACCATCTTTCCCCTCCTCCTCTCCTCCGCCTTCACCTTTGTCGTCGCCACCTTCTTCTTCACTTGGTTGGCCAATTTCAAGCTCCTCCTCTTCACTTTCAATCACGGCCCACTTTACCTACCAAAATCCCTCATTCAATTCATCGTCGTCGCTTCCCTTCCCGTCAAAATTAAACCCCAATTTCTCAACCCTAAAAAGAAATCGAGGGTATATCTGTGGATTGAATCGATGCTTTTCCCCTTACTGATCAATTTTGCGTATAATTAGAAACACGAATTGAATGGTTTGTTTTCGTTTCGAACCCGTGATCAATTTTACAAACACAACATACAAATCCGTGAAATCTGTTCTTCCGGCGAAGGATTGGGCGACTGCGACGTCTGTGGGAGATGACGTCGTTCTTTGTGCTCCATGGGATATGTCTCATCGTGAACTAAAGGTGAAGAGAGCAATGGCCGAAAAATTTGAATTGCGGACGGTGGTTCCAAGGCTGTTGACGGTGGGGTTAAAATTGTAATTTGTTGTCATTCAGAGAACAATTACCAAACAATCTTGTTTCATTCAGCACTTAATCATTCTAATCCTCTTAACCATTCTGACCACTTAACTATTTTGCACTAAATCATTCAGCAACTGCCAAACAATCTGTCCCTAAGATCATTTCAGTTTAAATGGTTGGATGGATTTTTCGTTCTCTAATCTCATCCTTAAGGAAAACACCAACGGAGAATTTGAAAAGAGATGAATCACAAAACTGCAAAAAACACCATTTTTTTCTTAATTGGTTTGGTACAAAACAATTAAATGATCAGAATAATTAAAAGATTCTCATGATATAGTTTAAAATAAAATATAATTATTCGGTAATTGTTTATAATGAAATTAGGGTGCTAAATGGTTAAAGAGGCTCGTGATACAAATAGAAAGTTTTAGAACTATTAAGAGGGAGACTTTTTTTGCTAAACAATATTCACTTATTAGCTATTGAGATCCTGACTATTAATGAAACCATTAAGAGGTAAACAAACAGCTCCAGATGATATCAAAATAGAACTATTAGATCGATGACCTGATGGATAAGGTTAAAAATGTGGTTATAGCCACTTTTTAAAAAAAATATAAATATATCACACGCTATTTTTTAAATCAAAAATCGACAAAATATAATATAAATCTAAGAGAAACTAATGTATATAGAAAAACGATCACTTTATTATCTATAATTTGACATTTATTTTAATATATTTTAATCTGTTTTTTTGTGAAAAACTTATCCAAATCTTTAGATTGAGATAATCCAATAGATATGATTAAAAAGTTGGTTATAATCACTTTTTAAAAATAACATGTAAACAAATATGAATGTAAATGAAAATACAAATATAAAATAAATATATCGTGTGTATATGTATGGTTATATCTATACAATATTATAGAGCATTTGAAAAAAAAACTCTTAAAAATGATTTTTTATACACGAAGTACTGTTATTGATGCATGTTACTTAAAATTTAATATTACAAGTAAATATATACTACATTATAAAGCATTTTACAAAAACTCTTAAAAACGATTTTTTATGCATGAAGTACTATTTATTGATGCATATTACAAAAAATTCAAGATTACAAGTAAATTGTGCATAAGTACAACATATTAAATCTTCATTCTTGAAATCGTCTAACTAACTGTAGATAAACGTAATCAAATATTGGATAATCATCTCATTATAAAAATTTATATTATTAAACCTAAATTAACTTTTTTTTGTTACTAAACCTAAATTAAAGTATAATTAAAAATTTTAATTAAAAGAAAATTACACCAAAACACAAGAACTTTTAAAAAGATTAATTTAATACTGATATCGATAAAAAAATTCAAAATTTTATGATATTTTTAAATTTATATTTTATTCAAAAATAAAAAATTATCACTTTCTCAAAACCACATAAAACCAATGTTTACTTAAAATTCAAGATTACAAGTAAATTATGCAAAAGTA
>NC_037536.1:11281194-11282500 GCF_001531365.2 Cynara cardunculus var. scolymus | reverse complement strand
ACTGAGATAAAAAATAAAATAAAATATTAAAATCAATATGTATCTCGTTGCATTGTGCGAGTATCCTTCTAGTATAACTAAATAAATAAGTAAGTAAAGAGGTAAACTATAATTTTGGTCCCTGGAATAAAGATAAAAAAAAGGGTAAAAAGACATATACAACACTCACTTAACGGACTAATCTAACTGACTTAGTGATCAAGTACCATTTTCAAAGCAAAATATAAATAATAGAGACGATAATTATAGTTATTGAAGTATAGAAACCACCTTCGGAGATTAGAGTAAACCATAGAAAGCAAAATTGTAGTTTACTTTATATATTAAAATAAACTTAAACTATAATAATTAATATATATTAAAGTTTAATAACTAATTCGTTTAATAAATTCAAAATATAAAAAATTAATATTTTTATTTTTTTTATACTTAATTAGAATGTATCTATACTATATCATAAAACATTTAACAAAAACTCTTATAAATCATATTTTTAATGCATGAAGTATTGTTTATTTATGCATATTAGTTAAAATTTAAGATTACAAGTAACTTTGCGTAAGTACAACTTATTATAACTCAATTTTTAAATTCGTGTAACTAACTGTTGATAAACATAATCAAATACAGGATAAACATTCATTTCAAATATAGAAAAATCTAAAATATAATTAAGATAATTATTGAGTTCTAACAGAATGTTTAACTATTTTCTTTATAAAAAATTATATTACTAAATCAAAAATATATTAATTTGTTATTAAATCTAAATTAAATTAAAGAAGTTACACCAAAAAAACAAAAACTATTAAATAGTTAATTTGATACAATTATCGATTTAGTTTTTTATAAATTTTTATGTTATCTTCCAATTTGTACTTTAATTCAAAAATATCGCCTTTTCAAGCCCACATAAAATTGTATTATATCGATAGAGACAAAAAAATAAAAAAATAAACATTAATATCGAGATTTATTTCGTTGCATTGCACGAGTACCCTTCTAATATAATAATTATATATTATGCATATATTAACAAAAAAATAATTAAAATGTATATAATCTATATTATCTTCTAAAGCTAAAACTCTTAAACATGTTCATCCCTAAACGATTTCATCCCATATCTGAATTTGTGTAACAAACTGCAGATAAACACAATCAAATACAGGATAAACATCTCATTTTAAATATAAAAAATCTAAAATATAATTAGTATAATCATTAAATTCTAACAGAATATTTAATTATTATATTTATAAAATTTATAATATTAAACCAAAAATAAATTGTTTTATTATTAAAC
>NC_037536.1:11220919-11280015 GCF_001531365.2 Cynara cardunculus var. scolymus | reverse complement strand
CAAAAGTACAACTAATCAAAGCTCGATTTTTGAATTCGTATAACTAATTGCAGATAAATATAATCAAATAGAGGATAAACATCTTATTTTAAAATATAAAAAATCTAAAATATAATTAGGATAATTATCGATATCTAACAAAATAATTAATTATTATCTTTTTAAGAAAAATTATATTATTAAACCAAATATAAATTACTTCGTTATTGTATCTAAATTAAATTATAATAAGAAATTGAATTAACAAATTACACAAAAATGAGGAATTTTAAATAGTTAATTTGATACAAATATCGATATATTTTTGGTATGCATAACGTACTATTTATTGATGCATATTACTTAAAATTCAAGATTAGAAGTAATTATGTATAAGTACAACTTATTAAAGCTCGATGTTTGAATTCGTATAAATAACTACGGATAAACATAATCAAATAGATAATGAACATCTCATTTTAAAATATAAAAAATATAAAATATAATTAGAATAACTATCGAGTTTCAACAAAATAAGTAATTATTATTTTTAAAAAAAAAATATATTATTAAACCAAATATAAATTACTTTGTTATTATACATAAATTAAATTATAAAAAAATTACACAAAAAAATGACAAATTTCAAATAGTTAATTTGATACTAATATCGATATATTTTTGTCAAATTTTTATGATATCTTCAAACATATATTTTATTCAAAAATAAAAACATCATCGTTTTCTCAAAATCATATAAAACCATATTATAACATCGAATGAGATAAATAATAAAATAAAATATTAAATCACGATATATCACACTGCATTGCGCGTATATCTTTCTAGTAATTTATAAAGTAGTTAATAAGTGTTCGAGTCGAGAGCACTTTTAAAAATATGAGGAAATTGTGTATGTATAGATAGTAATTATAAAAGCTAATATAACACAATCACAAACCAAGGATAAAACCACTCTTGCTTGTAAGTCAACAAAATATCACGCATATAAAAATATGTAAGTCACAACAACATCAAATCTTTACAAAAGTATTTTAAATACCACATCAAGTCTCGAACTATTTTTAATCGCAGAATTAAATCACATTTGCATACAAAAATGGCACATGAAAGTTCATTTAATTATTGGTGAAGACTACACCATCAAAACCCACTCATCCAAGACCCAACTATTGCTTTTCCAACAAAATATCAAACACCATACCAGATAGTCATGGTATAATATCAAGGTTCATATCAAACAAGGAAAGCTGTTAGCAACAAATCACTAACCTCTTAGATTTGAACAAATATAGAATGATTTGCTTACGTTTAGAAGTCATTTATCAAACACTTACCCAATAAATATTTACCAATAAAATTTAACATTATCATTTACTTACCAACTAAGATTTTAATCCACCAAAACAGAATTGTATGCAACAATTTAACAAGGGAACATAAAAGAAACAAGTGGTTTCATTCATTCAAATTCAATATTCTCTGATGATATAAACTATTCTGCAACTCTTATCTCAAACTACCCAATCAACAAACATGAAGGGTTGTAAGAAGGAGATGCTTAAAATTACAGATACAAAAGGAGAATAGTCTAATCAGATTCATCTAGGCAGTTTTCTTTGGAGATTTAGTGGCTTTGGATGGAGATTTAGGTTCCTTGGTAGCAGTTTTCTTGGGCAATAGAATAGGGTTAATGTTTGGAAGAACACCACCATGTGCAATTGTTACTCCTGCCAACAATTTTCCAAGCTCCTCATCGTTCCTTATGGCTAACAGCACGTGTCTTGGGATGATTCTATTCTTCTTGTTGTCTCTAGCTGCATTTCCAGCTAATTCCAGCACCTGAATACAGATGAACCATCATTAGGATGAATGACTAACCACAAACCCCTAAATCGTAAACCTAAAGCATTTGACAACATGTAAAATGCAAATCGAAGTCCATTACGTTGAAATATCATGAAATTAACTTCAAATGTAACAAAAAGGAAATGAAATCTGAGATATGTTGATGTTAGAAAAAGTTAATTTCCAGATCGACAGACGAAAGTGCCAACAGGATGAGCATGATCTATAAACTATATGTAGATCTGTAAGTTAATAAGATGAAAAGAAGATCCGATACTCAAAATCGAAATGTAAAATGAACTGCAAACACTATGTAAATACGCAAATAGTTATAAACACCGATTGAAAAAAGAAGCTTACTTCTGCGGCAAGGTATTCGAGAACGGCGGCAAGATAAACCGGAGCACCGGTTCCAACTCGCTGAGCATAACGTCCTTTCTTCAGGTAACGGCCAATCCTACCGACGGGGAACTGTAAACCAGCTTTTACTGAACGCGTCACCGACTTCTTCCTCGGACCACCGCCTTTCCTTCCTCCGGCGCCCTTCTTCACTTTTCCGGTTCCCTCCATCTCTCTGAATTTCTCAAAAGCTCTACAGAAATGAGTGATGGATTTGTTTGAGAGTAATGATGGTGAAGAGACCGCTTCGGCGATGTTCTATATAGTGATCAGATAGGGGTTTCGGATCGTCAAATGGGTTAGTATCAGCCGTTGGATTTTGATTAGTAGCGATCCGTGTGAAGCGACATAGACCAATGAGAATGTGGCGTAAATTTTGAATTTTATTTGAAATTCATGGGAAAATTTCGTCGTTCCCGCCTACGGACTCTTTTCCTCCGCTTCTATTTTCCAAATTTTTCCATTACATATATTCCAAATTCCCATTACATAGTTAGTAACATAATGGGTTTTAGGAAACTTATAACTTATTTGGTCATTATATATGACTTTTTGGTTAATTATCTCAATTTATATATATATGTTTTCAGTTACTTAACATATATACAAATAAGTTATATACAAATTTGAATAAATTGAAAATAGGTGTATATGAAGAGCAGACATGATAGTGTAATTGTCTAATGTGCATATTAATAGAAATTCAACAATCACATTAAATCTAAGAAACAAAAGAATACTGGATTCATCGGGTTGGGTTGGGTTCAAATAATAGTAACTCAATACCTACGGTTTGACAATTTTAGAATTCGATTAGACATCGGATTACTTCAGATTGAGTTATTTCATGTTGAATTGAGTCGGGTTGGTCGGGTTTTTGAGCACCCCTTCGTATACAAGTATATTTATCCAACTTTAACTTTAGAATAAAAGTTTTAAAGACAAAAACCAAATTAAAAACCGAAAACCAAGTACTTTGACAAAATAACAACATTGTCAAATAAGAGAATGGTCGGAATGGGGACTGCAATAAACTTGAGATAGGGGTCGGGAAAGGGGAAGTTTTACAAGGATGATGAAAACTCAACTGTCGATGCAATCTCTACAATGATGGTGGTGGGGGTTTTCTTTGCGATGGTTGTGACCTATATGTAAACAAGAGTTTTATAACGGGTTGGATATCCAGGTTAATCAACAACAAAACCAACTTTAAGTATGATGTATTTTTGAGTTTTAGAGGTGAAGACACTCGTAACCAACTTTGTTGATCATCTTTACCACGCTCTTAAGATGGGAAGCATTGAAACTTACAAGGATGACAAGAACCTCGACAAAGGGAGAAAAATCAGTAAGGAGCTCATTCAAGCAATCCAAGAGTCAAGATTCCACGTCATTGTTTTCTCCAAGAACTATGCATCTTCATCGTGGTGTTTGGACGAGCTTGTTAAGATTATGGAGTGCCAAAAGACACAGACTGTGTACCCTGTCTTCTATGATGTGGAACCCACTCAAGTCCGCAAACAAAGTGGATAAATTTGGAGATGCCTTTTCCAAACACGAAAATGATGAGGGTGTTGATAAATGGAGGGAGGCTCTAGTAGAAACAACTTCATTCAGTGTGAGGGACTTAAGCACCACTGCTGATGGGTAATTCGTTCATCGTATCTATGCAATATTTTGTAGTCTTGTTTCATCGTCAAACTTTGAATCGAACTTAAGTATTCTTTTCGATAGAATAAATTGAAATATGATTATATATACGACTCCGTTATAATTATTTCTTGTATGTTTGTAACTTTGTATTTGGTAGATATCGTTTTGATATACAACAAAAAATAAATTATAATATTGACTCCTACATGTAAAGGTTTACCGAGTAAGCTAAAAATTTGGCCCCGCCCCTGTTATTTATATTGGAGTTTGAGAAAGCTAATTGACTCTTCTTTAACATACAGGCACAAAGTTGACTTTATCAAACTAGTTGTTAAGGATATTTCTTTGAAGTTACCTGCCGTCAGTGCCGATGAAAAATTAGCAGGCATGAGGACTCAGATAAATAGCGTGGTTTCATCTTTAAACGCTTTTCCCGATGAGTTTTGCATGCCGGGAATATGGGGGATTGGAGGAAGTGGAAAGACAACTTTGGCTAAAGCTGTTTTTGACCAGATATCCTTTCTTGTCGATTGGAAATACTGAGAAGCTTATTTCAGAAGGTTTATCTTGTGCTTGCACAGACCCGGAGAGTTGTTTATGAAGCATTTGTGGTTCACAACATTAAACAACGTTGGTTGAATTGCTTTGTCGTGTTAAATTATCAAAATTTACTTCATCGGTTACATCACATTTCATTTGTTTTTACAGGATCTTGGACAATGTTGTCGTAACGAGGACTCTCATGTTCTATATGTCAGGATAGATATCTTGTTGGTCCGACTGTTTTGCTGTTTCGTACGTAGCAACTCGAACCGTCAAGACATGTGAACCGGGTTTAGGTGATGTTTGATTAATTGATGCTTCAGGAAATGCACAAAGACTGAAGAATGTAACATTTAGATATAATGGATGTGAATGGAACTTTCAAAACATAAACCAAACGTCAAGTTACAAAACATAAACTTAGCAACAAAGAATGCAGGACTAGAAGAAAGCATCCATGGCCGTTTACCAAACACTTATCCGGGTAAGCGTTTACCAAGTCAAATTACCTCATCGGATGAATATGGCAAGGACCAAGAATGTTATCCGGTAAGAGCGAGACAAGGACCATGAGTGTTACCCGGTAAGTAAGGGCTACGAATTTTACCACGGTAAGCGTTTACCGGGTAAATTGTTGCATACAATGTCGTTTTGGTAGACTAAAATCTTACCCGGTAAGTAAATAACAGTGTTAAGGTTTACCAGTAAGCATTTACCAGGTAAGTGTTTGGTTAATCTCTACAGTTACTGGTAACAAGGAAGTTTTTTGATAAAAATGGCTTATGGTTCCACCTTCATTTTTAGCCAAGATGCCCACACAACACAAGAATATAGAGTGACAAAAGCAGATGAAGCATCAAATACCAAGAATCAAGATGTAAGCGTCAAAAGAGGTTTACAAGACACTTTTCAAGACCTGTTATGTTAGTGTCTAAAAGTTAATAAGACACTTTTGATTGTTATGTTAGTGTCTAAAAGCTAATAAGGGGCCGTTTACCAAAGGCTTAACCGTGTAAGCGATTACCAAGTAATATTATTTCACTGGATGAATATAATAAGGATCAAGAATCTTACCCGGTAAAAGCGAGAGAAGGACCAAGAGTTTTACCTAGTAAGTGAGAGCGACGACTCTTACCACGATAAGCGCTTACTGGATAAATTGTTGTATACTATGTCGTTTTAGTGGACTAAAATCTTACTCAATAAGTATATAATAGTGTTAAATTTTATCAGTAAGCATTTATCAAATAAATGTTTGATAAACGATCTTTTATTAAAGTTTAAAATAATATAAATAACATGAAAACCAACAGGACTTACCATCAAAACCAAGGCCCAACCCAATTGAAAAAAGCCCTAAGCAGTAAGCACTCTTCTATTAAATAAGCTCTGTTATATTACCTAATCGAATCCTCCCTCAACTTGAACGAACATCATCGAGTCCTCTACAGTGATTTGCCATCATGGAATCCTCTACAGCCCTCATTGTTTGCCATCATCGAGTCCTCTGCACGCTGAGGATCTCAAACTGAAGTTGCAAAATCAAGTTAGACAAGGAAGCTGTTGTTCAAATTTTCAACCAGATCGAGGTAAAATCACTATTTAGATTGATATAATAACGTGATGTTCTTTGAATTTCGTTTATTCTATTTATGTCTATCTCAATTTCATTAAAATGGAAGCTGAAATAAGGTTTCACTTTGAACGAATAGTCTATTGAGGATATTTGCATGGTTCAGCTTATTATGATGATCTACTGGTTAGGGTGAGTTTTATATCTTGCCCGATTAACTTTATGTGTATAATTTATAATTCCTTATATTGACTTAGGTTTGGTCAATGCATTATCAAAGTTCAAAAATCAAGGATGCTATTGCTCTACATTGTCCAATGAATCCATCACTGACCAGCCTCTAAGCTTCCTGATCAATAGTTGTTCATCTAATGCAATTAGTTCAACATAAAACAACCTGAAATTTAGTTGGTAATGCCCCAGATATAAAAGTGTCTATTTCTATTATATATTTCTTGTTTTTCAGCTAAGGATAGAGTATCAATCACAAGCAACACAAAATTAACTGCTTATTTTTATTTGTTGTAAATCTTTCAGATTCTATTTCATTTCTCACAACCTTAGGTTTTTAGTCTTTTGACAATGCTGCAAAACATTCTCTTCAAATACCTCTATACAAAGCTAATAAAGAATAGTTAAGGTTTATGTATTATGTATGAGTTGTTGGTAAAGGCAACTCATAAGCTAGAATCCTGTCAAAGGCGAGGACCCTAATTGTTAACTTTGTATTAGGTAACTGATAACACTTATTAAGCAAGTTAAGTTGATGTGCCAGAGGTAGCTTAGGTTGCCACATTTTTTTCTTTTTCTTCTTATCTCCTATACAAAACTCTGTTAAAACAACTCTGTTCACTGGATGCCTTTTGGGTTGGATGGTTAGCTTGGTTGTGAATCTTGTCAGTGGCAGAGATGCATTTTTTTTTCCTTTTTTTACCTGTTCAGCTACTATGACTAAAATAATTAAGGAGATGTTGCCTCCAGATGTACGTGTTGCAAAAGATACTCAAGATCTTTTGATTGGTTGTTGCGTAGGTGAGATCCTTGTCATGCTTTCAAAGAAAACAACATTTCAAAGAATTGCACCGTTATTGGGACTTGGGAGAAATGACTAATAGATTTATGATTACCATCTTTCGTCCCACACGACCATGATTTAATACACACTGATGAAGTTAAATTACCCCAACTGTGACCCTTTTCACTAAAGTGGGATAAACATATAAATGCTTTATGTACTGGTCAGAACTTCATTGTTGTTGGGTTTGTTCTTTCCTATAAAGCCAAAAATACAATATGTCGTTGAAAAACTTACATTTTAAACTCTGTCCAGCTTTCATGTGTCAACTTCATCACTGTTTTTGACTATCAAGCAGATTCATTAAGAGAAAACACAAAACATAAACATTGAACTCCAGTCTCTTAGCTTTTCATCAATATCTGATTCATCCATTTTGGATGAAAATTGAGTGAGTTGTGCATGTTTTCTCACAGCTGCGCAAAACAGTCGTTAAAACAAACATTTGTCTTTGAAACCTCGTTGAGTAAACTCTGAAGCTCAGAGCTTGAAACTTTAAGACCAGATTAGGGAGTGACATATAATATATCAAAATCGTAGCTTGAATCTATGAAGAACAGATGAGAGAACACCATTCTGAAATTAGGAAGAAAGGAGTAAAGTACATAGCTTCTGTCCAGCACCCATCTATAGACTTTGACACAGAATAAGTCGTATCTGCACATTGAATTTGAGAAAACTCAAAATCTCAAAGATGTAGATATATGTTTTATCTTTCCAATACAACTGGAATCATGAATTTTGGAGCTTCGAGGTGAAAGTTGTGCGCAAAAGCTAGAGCAGCGCAAAGCTGACAGCAAGCTTTTAAAAGGGCTATGTAGATCTAGTTCACGTGACCTTTGGTTCATTATCTCTTCAGAGAATCTGAAATCAACTTAGTGAGTCTCATGCTCATTATACTTTTTATGATACAATAATAGCTAAAATTCTTCTAAGTAACCAGCAGACCACAAGTCTCTATATCAAGATTCAAGCATCAAAACTACCTCTACTGCTGCACTCTCTCTGTGCAATTATTTTATATATCAACCTAATCTGCATCATGTTATTGCAAACATATATAAGTAACAATCTCCATCACCCTTCCTCTCAACATTCAAAAAAAGTAACACAAACATATATAATGTTCTTCATCCTGATGATTGGTAACCACAAAGATGTTGTCCCACTTACCTACTGGACTAAATGAATCTATATATCTTCAACATCTTCCTTAAGTTCATGCTATTAATTTCAATTACAATATTCTAATTATTATTATATAAAGATATATTAGAAATAGTTAAATAACTTTCTTAAACCATGTGCATGTGTCTATATAACCAGAGCTTTTGGTTCATCGAAGCTGATCATACCTCTTTCTGATTTGAGGCTGTCTCTGGTCCATCTTGGGTTTTGCTCTGGTCCATTATGACCAGAGCTCTGGTCTACCTCTGGTCCCTTCTGGTCTACCCTCTAGTGTTCTTTGATACACGAATCAACATAGAAGGTTTCTGTCCAACAACTTTACACCAACTTTCACACTAAATTAGACCATGATAGCTCCGGAGTTTGCAAAAACTCAAAACATAAAAAGTGTGCATTGTTTCGTTATCTGTTCAGAGAATCTGAAATCACCTTCTTTGGAGCTCAAACGAATAAGATATGATCTATGTACCACAATCACACAGATCTGTCCAACAGCTTTGCATCAGCACACTGCTGTCCACTTCAATGATGCGTATGACCTCTCTACTGTTCTAAACTTCATAATCCATCTGTTTTCTATCCGGGGCCTTTTGAATCGCCTCAATTGGTTGAAGGCATTTGAATAATCCCAACTCAATATTTGCAGTTTGAAAGATCTCAACCCAACCCAACATAACCCAAACCGTACGTGTGGGTTGGGTTTGGGTTGGTCAGGTTGAAATCTGGTACATTATTTTACAATCTAGCTAAGAGTTTTGTTTAAACGAGGTAAATTAAAATGAGAACATACAAACAACGCTAACAAACTCAAAAAAAGAAGTTGAAAGTTCATGCAAATAAGAAAGTAAAATTACTGTTGAAATTGTAATAATTTTGAATATAGCTAATTACGGGTTGGTCTAATGTCTAATGTACATATATTAATCAAGAACTAAATAATCATATTAAATCTGTGGTATAATGCATCATGTTCATTGGGTTGAGTTGGGTTCAAATTATCCCAACCCTGTTCCAACCCAATAGATGTGGTTTGGACATAATTTTGTATCAACCATATGTCGGGTTATCTCGAGTTGATGTTTTTCTGGGTTTCTTTGGATTGGGTTGACTGGGTTGGTCAGTTTTTGAGCACCTCTGATCCTATATACCTGATTTTGGGGTTGAATGGTTTTTAACCCATTTAAGTTAATCATTAATCGCATAATATAATACCAAACACTCTCACTCATTCAGATTTTCATTCATTACCCCTTAATATCATCAACCAAACATGCTTTGAACCATTATAAACATGTAATGAACTTTATGGTCTTTTTCTTTTGTAGAAAATAATTGCGTCTTTAACTTATAACCCCACCCCATTCGAATAACAGACGCTTGAGGAATTCTATGGTCTTTTTTTTTAATCATGATTTTCTACCATGCTTTGCTATTTTAATAAGCAATTTATATATATATATATATATATATATTGTGATAATTAAGTAGATTATCTTGAAATTATATATATATATATATATATTGTGATAATTAAGTAGATTATCTTGAAATTAGTGGTAATAATTATTCCTGTTCCGCGTCTTACACATCTTTTTGACCAAATAATAGAGTCTCTATTTATATTAAAAAAGTTATTATATTAATTAATAGTGTCTTCATTTTTATTAAAAAAATATTATATTAATTAATTTTGTCCTTATTTGTATCAAAAAATTATTATATTAATTAATTTTGTCTTTATTTGTATTAAAAATTAATATATTAATCAATGTGTCTTTATTTGTATTAAAAATTATTATATTAATTAATAGTGTCTTTATTTTCCGACCTAATTTAATTTTCATGTCTTCTTAATCATATTGGATCGACGTGTCTCGACATTAATAAATATTATCAGACGGCAGACAATGCTTTTTTTTTCTTTTTTAACAAATAATCAAGTCATTTGTGACTCCTCCCCTATTTGAGCAATCATTGATGCTTAAGGAACTTTATGGTTTTTTTTCTTTCTAATCATGATTTTCTACCATGTTAAGCAAATTATTTCTATCCCTTTTGGTTTCACACTTTCACCAGGTTTGGGTCTTCCAAACCCGTTTTTTAATAAGCAGAAAAAAATATTCGGGATCTTTGCGTTTCAGGTCGAACTAGACTTTGAGGTTGAAAAAAATGGTTCAATGAGGCTGTCATACCGACACCAAAACTTTTAAGGGCTGGCCTAACCCGGGCTCAACCAACCTTTTTTCAAGTCAGACCATACTAGATTTGGATTTAAGTTTTTTTTGAATCCTAGATCAATTAGACTCCAAGAAAGAGAAAACAAATACTTACATCAAAAGATATCATAAATATTTAAATGAAAGAAAAGAAAACAATATGTTGGTGCTCGAGGAATCTTTTACGTCTTTCTTGACCAAGCAGATGGTCTTTATTTTCTGACTCAGTTTCACACTTAATCTGAATGTATATTGTTATTCGAGTTGTTGATGTTAGTAGGATCCTTCAATCATACCTTCAATGGCTGCTTCTTCTTCTTCGGCTTCATCCATTCCCAAGACCAACTTCAAGTATGATGTGTTTTTGAGTTTTAGAGGTGAAGATACTCGTAAGAGCTTCGTCGATCATCTTTATGAGGCTCTTAAGAAAGAAAGCATTGAAACTTACAAGGATGACAAGAACCTTGAGAAAGGGAAAAAGATCTGTAAGGAGCTCATTCAAGCCATTGAAGAATCAAGATTCCATGTCATTGTTTTCTCCAAGAACTACGCATCTTCGTCTTGGTGCTTGGACGAACTTGTCATGATTATGGAGTGCCAAAAGAAACAGACTGCGCAGACCCTTTACCCCATCTTCTATGATGTGGAACCCACTGAAGTCCGTAAACAAAGTGGGGCATTTGGAGAAGCCTTTGCTAAATGTAAAAAAGAAGAGTATGAAGGGAAATGGAGAAAGGCTCTAGAAGATGCAGCATCATTCAGTGGGAGGGACTTGAGGACCACCGCAGATGGGTAATTCTTTCAATTTGTTTCTTCTCGTGTTTTATCGTCAAACTCTGACTCGAAATTGAGTACTCTTCGTGAAAGATCAAACTGATATATGATTATATATGTAACTCGTTTATAGCTTCTTATATGTTTGCATTTTGTAGATATATATTGAGAAAGCTAATTGATTCTTCTTTAACATACAGGCATGAAGTTGAATTTATCAAACTAGTTGTTAAGGATATATCATCGAAGTTACCCGCCATCAACGCTGTTGGCAATTTAATAGGCATGAGGACTCGGATAAATGGTGTGGTTTCATCTTTGAACGCATTTCCTAATGAGTTAAGCATGATAGGAATCGCAGGGATGGGAGGTTGTGGGAAGACAACTTTGGCCAGAGCTGTTTTTGATCAAATATGCAATGAGTTTGAAGGTACCAGCTTTGTGGAGAATGTTCGGGAGTGTTCAAATTCTCTTCAATTAGGTTTGAAATCGTTGCAAGAACAAGTCCTTAGAGATGTGTTGAAAAAGCAAGACATATTTGTAAATGGTGTTCTTGAAGGGAAAAAAGAGATAAAAAAGAAGATGTGTGGTATAAAGGTTCTTGTTGTTCTAGATGACGTAGATCATATAGATCAGCTAAAGGCGTTAGCCGGTGAACTTAATTGGTTTATGCCGGGAAGTAAAATTATCATTACAACAAGAGACAAGCAAGTATTGGTAGCACACAAAGTAGTGAACTCAAATATTCACGATGTCAATCTATTAACAGATGACGAAGCAATTTGCCTCTTGAGTAGGTGTGCATTTGGGAAAGAGAGTCCAAATCCAGGATACGAAGAGCTATCAAGAGACATTGTAAGCTATGTTGCTGGTCTCCCCTTAACAATCATAGTTTTGGGTTCGTTTCTCTGTAATGCAAAGGAGCATGTATGGGTAGATACCCTCGCAAGACTTGAAAAAATTCCATTGGATGAAACTCTACAAAAGCTGGAGTTAAGCTATATGGGTCTAGATACTGATTGCAAGGAAATATTCCTAGATGTTGCATGCATATTGAAAGGTTGGGTGAAAGAAGAAGCAATCATAGCGCTTGAAAGCCGTGGATTTCATGCTATACATGGTTTGACTGTTCTTCAGAACAAATCTTTCTTAACTATTTCTGAATATAGGCGCTTCAAGATGCATGACCATATAGAAGAAATGGGGAGATACATTGTTCGTCGTTCAAACCTTAATGAGCCTAGAAGACACTCCCGATTATGGATTACGGAGGAAATTGAARATATATTGGTTAACGATTTGGTAAGAATCAAATTTATTTGTAAAGTTGAAAAAACCCAWCAAATTTWCAATMGTCATGACCYAAGTAAGTTTCATTAGGGGGTGTAAATGATGCGAGTCGAGCTCGAGTATCAATATACTCGACTCAAACTCGATAGCCATTTCTCAAGCTCGAAAACTCGTGAGTAGTTAAAACTAAACTCGGCTCAAACTCGATTGCAATTTTTTAAACTCGAGCTCGAACTCGTTTGAAGCTTGAACTCTTACACAAATCAAGCTCCAACTTGAACCAAACTCGAACTTGAATCAAGCTAACCCATCAAAATTTATGAAATTTTAGGGTCTTCTCTTATAAATTATAAAACTTAAATGTGTTCCCTTAAATTTTAAAAAAACTAATTAAAGAGATGCACCTTAAACTTAATCACAAGAAAAAAACAAAGTTACAAACTTCATCCACCTCCCTCTCTTTTTATAATACCTCTTCATCCTTCTTTTACTATCTCTATTCCAATGTGGGACAACTTTACCAAAACTTTTATAGTTTCTTTGTCTTTTTTAATTATAATTTTTTAGAAAAAGTTATTGATTAGTTTTTATAGTTAAAAATGCACAATATTGTTCAAATATTGTACATATTATATTATAAAACTGATTACATTTTTAAAACTAATTATATATAAACAAATCGAGTATCTCACGAGTTTTTTGAGTCGAGTATTGGGTAGCTCGACTCGACTCGTTAATATTTCGAGTCGAGTTTGAGCCTAGCCTATTCGAGTCGAGTGTTGACCGAGTTTTGACCAAGTCGATCGCGAGTAGCTAGCGAGTTGTCTTGTATCATTTACACCCCTAAGTTTCATGGTCAATTCTTTTGGATTTCAGGGAACTGAAGCAACATGTATAGAGCTGTTGGCGACGAAAAGAAAAAAAACTATTACGAAAGGCCTTAGAAAGATGGAGAAACTTAGATTTCTTCACATGATCAACTACACAATATATGAAGGTGATGAAGATGTCCAATACTTACCAGATTCTTTGCAATATCTAAAGTTGGAACTTGGCTTTTTACGTGTTTTACTGAAAACATTTCAAGCAAGTAATCTTGTTGCTCTTAAAATTCCTTACATGGAACAACTTTGGGAAGGGGGAGAGAGAAAGGTAAGAGTAATGGTTGAATTATTTTTTTGCATCATTTATTATGACACTACACATCTATTGGTATCTTATTACACAATATCCATCTTTTCTTTTTCTTATGATAGGTTCTTCACAAACTCCGATTCCTTGAACTCCCTCGGTCATATTTGAGGACCTTTGACCTTGGGCTAACTCCAAATCTTGAGATATTAAATCTTGAACATAGTCGTGTTTTGGTAGAATTTCACATGCCTCTTCGATTCCCAAAACTCAAATCCCTCAACCTCAGTGGTTCAAAGTTGAGTACCCTTGACCTTAGGTTGGTTCCGAATATCGAGACGTTGAATCTTATGGAATGTTCATATTTGGCAGAACTTCACATTCCATGTGAATGTCCACAACTCAAATTCCTCAACGTGAGTAGTCCAAAGTTGAGGTCCCTTGACTTTATGTTGGTTCCAAATATCGAGACATTGAATCTTAATGGATGTTGTGATTTGGTAGAACTTGTCATGCCATGTAAATGTCCACAACTCACGTCCATCGACCTGAGTAGTTCAAAGTTGAGGTCCCTTGACCTTAGGTTGGTTCCGAATATCGAGACATTGAATCTTCAAGGATGTTATAATTTGGTGGAACTTCACATGCACGATGAATGTTGCAAACTAAGAACCCTCAGCCTTGGATGTCCACAGTTGAGGACCTTTGACCTTGGGATGATTCGGAATCTTGAGGCTTTGACTCTTGATGGGCATGATGATTTGGTACAACTTCTCGTTTCCGTTAGATGTCAACAACTCGAATACCTCAAACTGATTAATTCAAAGTTGAGTACCCTTGAACTGACCCGTAATCTCAAGAAGTTAATTCTTACATCTTGTGATTTGGTAGAACTTTACATCCCCGTTGGAGACGTAATGCTCGATTATCTGAAGATCAAAGGATGTTCAGAGTTGAAGACCCTTGACCTTGGGCGAACTCCAAATCTCCAGAGTTTACACATTGAAGAATGTTCTAGTTTGGTAAAACTTCTTGCTCCCATTGGAGGTCTAAAAAAGTTCACCAACTTAAAAGCAAAAGGTTTTTTGAGGTTTACAAATTTAAATATTGAGGAACGTTATAAATTATTACCTAGCTTAGATCTGCATGGAAAATTGATAGATATATGCCCATTGCACCCCGATGATAATTTCCCCAAGTTTCAGTTTGATTGTACATATCAGGATGATCTACCCTCATTGATTGGAAATGTTGAGAAGCTTATTTCGGTAGGTTCCTCTTGTTCTTGCACAGACCTTGAGAGTTTTTTTGGAAGCATTTGTGGTTTATAGCACTTAGGATACCTTAGACTCGAATGCGATATTCCAGAGGTGCCCAAAGACCTTGATAACTTACAATGTCTAGAGCAGCTCATTTTGTCGTCTCCAAGTATTAAAAATCTTCCTGATAGCATATTATTGTTGAAACATCTGAAATCTCTCAAACTTTATAACTGTGAGCTTCTTGAGAAGTTACCGGAGGATCTTGGTCGATTAGAATGTTTAGAGGATCTATTTTTGATGTCTGATAAGATTAAACATCTTCCGGATACCATTTGTACGTTGAAACATCTGAAACTTGTCACACTTTTTTGCAAGCTTCTTGAGAAGTTACCGGTGGATCTTGGTCGATTAGAATGTTTAGAGAAGCTAATTTTCAAGTCTAAAAAGATTAAACATCTTCCGTATAGCATTTGTAAGTTGAAACATCTGAAATCTTTCGAACTTTATTGTGAGCTTCTTGAGAAGTTACCGGAGGATCTTGACCGATTAGAATGTTTGGAGAAGCTAAATTTCACATCTAAAAAGATTAAACATCTTCCAGATAGCATTTGTATGTTGAAACATCTGGAATCTCTAGCACTTTATGACTGTGAGTTTCTTGAGAAGTTACCGGAGGATCTTGGTCGATTAGAATGTTTAACGTGGCTAATACTAGCACGGTGTCTAGTTTTACAAGATATTCCGAACAACATATGTAGGTTGAAAAGTCTAAAGTATCTCAGTCTCCACGATTCTATTAGAGTTGAGAAATTGCCAGAGGAACTTGGACGTTTAGGATGTTTAAAAAAGTTGGATATACAAGGTACACGCATAAATACTTTTCCCCCGAGCATTTTATTGTTAGGAGGTCTGAAAATTGTTCGATCAGAAGACGGAACAACCACAACTACAACTACAACTACGGGAGGCTGCTGTACTGTACTGTACTGTACCATATTTTCTCTTCTTGGCACGAATGGATCTTACTGCACTGCATCAATAACAAGATGTAGAGATGAAGAGGGGGGTGAAAATGAGGTGCTTACTTATTCTTGACATGAATCAAGTGGGGATGTCAATCTGTTGCATGACTATTTCTTTAAACATGCTTCATATTGTTTCTTCAGGGATGTCATCTTTATGAAGCTATCATACAAGAATGGACTCAGCAGGTGCAGGATATGGTAATATGAAGAAGTTTGTTGTGGTTGAGTACTATTCAAAGGTGTTTTTTTTTCATGGTTTCATATAAATTGAACCTTAAATGCATATCTTTCGAGCACTAATTGAGATCTAAAAAGAAATCATAGGTATGAAGCTGAATTTATCAGACATAGTTGTTACGGATATTTCATTGTTAAGTTCCATCCATGCATGAGGACTCGGATAAATGGCGTGGTTTCATCTTTAAACACCCTACACCGTTGATTCTTCATGCTACTCCTGAAATGTAATTAAACAAAATGTCAATTAGGATCTATATATGTATGTTACATATATACGTACATACATGAACAGTGTTTGATAAATGCATATTTGAACTCAGTATTATATCAAAATCTCTTACACTTCATCATGATTTAATAGATAATAGACCCCCTTAATCTTGATTTTTGGTAGGTGTAAAAAGAGGATAGATTTTGGTGTAGCTTCTTTGATCATCCGATATTTCGACTCACATTCAATCTTGTTGGGGGTTCTAATTGTAGAGATCAAAAGGGTTTCAAGTTTTCATGAAATCACGTTGTTCCAGATATGGAATTATCATGATGAAGCTGCAGCCCAAGAAGAAGCCCAGAAACAGCAGCCCAAAAACAGCAGCCACATCTGGCGGTTTTCTGGGATCGATTGGAAAAGGGAGACGGGGACAAGAACCAGAGGGCAGAAATCAGAGAGCAGAACCAGAAACAGAGAGAGGGCAGAAATCGATCGATTGAGAGGGAGCAGAACTGGAAACTGTCGAGAAGGAGGGAGCAAGACAGGAAGCCGATTGGGAGAGGGATTGATCAGAAATCGATCAGCAGAGAGAGGAAGCAGAAACTGTCGATCCGAGAGGAACGAGGACCAGAAATCGGGAAGAAACAGTAAGCAGATTTACCGATTTTCGGAGCTCTCAGTCGATTTTTAGAGGGAGATCCAATGTCCGATTTTCAGATTCAGGGAGGCGATTTTGGAGACAATTACCAGGGCTCTCCTTAATTTCAATTCTGCAAACTTTTGTAAGTACCTTTGGTTTTTAAAATTTCAGATATGAGCAATTTTATAGGACACTATTTGAAAAACCCTCCTATAAAACAAGTATTCTATAAGAAATTGAGTTTATAGGACACTTTCTCAAAAGTGTCCTATAAAGTTGCTAATGCGATGTTTTGTATTAAAAATATCCTAAAAAACTTGTTAAGAGAGTTGAATATAGAAGGTACAAACATAAGACATCTTCCAAAAAGCATTTTTGAGTTGAAAATAGAACGTGCACACATAAGAGAAATAATTTTTGAGTTGGATATCGAAGGTATAGACATAAGAGAGAATTTTTGAGTTGCCATGTCTGCGCATTGTTGGTTATAGATGGCTTCTTCAGTCGTATGGTTTTACATCCGAGCTACGAACCTCAGAAGACGAAACATTCTGCTACATGGAGCTGTAAATGAGATTCAGGCAACCACAACACAAGTCTCCATGGAAGATTTTGAGAGGTCCCAAAACAACTATATATTGTAACAGGTACTTTCTCTCCATTTTTTATTGATCATCTTAATTACTTTGATTTGAAAATTTGAATCTTCAAATGGATGTATAACAATAATCAATTTTTTGGATGATTTCTGCAATTGAAATTGTATGGGTGTTGCTATCGATCCTAACATTTAACCATTTCTTGCATTTCCGAGTTCTGATGAACACCACGAGGTGATTCTTTTACCATTTCTCTTGTTTTATGTTAACATTCAAACGTTTTATTTCTCAAATTTAAAATTCATATACATATTTTGTATTTTTTTCCCCTTGTAAAATGTTATTATGGTGGTTGCATGTTTTTTTTGGTTATGTTGTTTGTTTTTGTGTGCTTAGGCTCTGCGTTTCAGAACTTCATTGAATAGAAGGATCATGCCGTTTAATCTTCGGTCTCAATGGTTTGATTTCGGCTCAATCAATTTTCCATACCTGAAACCTTTTTGTCAAACGTGGGACTTGATATTGTGTTCCTGCAATCTCAACTTAACTGTTGTTCATGATTCTCATGGTGAAGCTCTAATTCATCTCTGCAGATTCTTACCTAAATGATCTCTTACAGTTCCAAAAAAAGGAAGGAAACTTCCAGAAGAAGAAAGAAGAGGATGTGGTGGATTTAAAAGGAGGATGCACGGAGAGAAAAAGGGGAGGTAAAAACACAGGGGTGGGTTTGGAGGGCAGCACATTCGCATCAAAATAGAGGTTGGAACAGGAGTCTCATGTTCTATATCAGCATAGAGATCTTGTTGGCCACAAAGTTTTTGCCTTTTGGTCTTAGTAACTCCCCGCCGGTGGGGGAATCCGCTCCCGGGTCTGCTGCGTCTGGCCCGTTCAGTGACTGCGGTTCTTGGAAGTCTTGTCAGTGGTCAATTTCTTCGTTGGGATCGAATCTTCCTGGCAGCGGGCGAGAAGAGGAGCAGCAAACGACAGTGATAGAAGAACCTCGATTAGAGTTGCAAGAAGCGAATACCTCATCTACCGCATCAACAGGTAATCCCGCATCTGAGGTGGAGCCGATCTTGAACATAAAAAATATATATAATTTTAAAAAGACACTGAACAAATTCGCTCCTTGGTTTGGTAATGGCAGGCTGACAATCGGCAGAAGATGCTGAGCAGCTTACGAACCCAGCCTTTCCCCCGAAAAGAAGATTTACGCAGAAAGGTAACGGAAGTCGGCCATAGTGATCCGGGAGTCCCGTGTGGAAGAAACTGTTATGATGTGAGAACCGGCTTCAGGTGCTCTAGGATTGAACGAAGATATCGTTTTACGTGATCTATATTTTTGGATAGTTTCTTACAAAGAAAATGCAGGACAAATGTATCATAAAGCAATCAAGAGAAAGGATTTTACAAAAACTCTTAAAACCCGCATAAAGTATAGTGGTCATCATTTCAAATCTTGCAAGACTATTGAGTTTGGAAATTTTCAGGCTGTTTTCCAGTCCCCTAAAATTAATCAGAGGTATGTGTAAATTGATATGGACAATTAAAAGAAATTGAATCAAAATAATCTAATGAATAAAATGGTTGGACACGTTGAATATGATTGTATATCTATACTATATTATAAAATATATGACAAAAACTTTTAAAAATCATTTTTATGCATAAAATATTATTTATTGATATATATTACTTAAAATTCAAGATTACAAGTAAATTGTCCGTAAGTATAATTAAAGTTTTATGTTTGAAATCGAGTAACTAATTTCAGATAAACATAATTAAATAAAGGATAAACAATTTATTTTAAATATAAAAAAACCAAAATATAATTAGGATAATCATTGAATTCTAACAAAATAATTAATTATTATTTTTATAAAATTTTTTATTATTAAACCAAAAATTAAAAAACGAATTAAAGAAATACACAAAGAAGGAGAAATTTTAAGTAGTTAGTTTGACACTAATATCAATATTTTTTATGATATCTTCATATTTATACTTTATTCAAAAATAAAAACATTATCGCTTTCTCAAAACCACATAAAACTGTATTATAACATCGACCAAGACAAAAAAATGAAACACTAAAATCGAAATGTATCTCACTACATTGTGCAAGTACACTTCTAGTATTTGCAAAATTGTTGCGAATAGAAACCTTTTTATTAGGTTTACATTAAAAAAACCTATAATTTTTAGACAATTTTAATTTTAATTCATGTCTTAATAATCGAATGAATTAATTTGTCTTAAATGTTACTTGATTTTGAATATCAATTTTGTTGATCCATTTAATTTGATCTGCAATTAGTATTTATATAATGTTGGTTTACAGTTAGATAAATTCACATACTAACTACAAACTTGTGTCATGTTAATCATGGTTTCAAGGATTTACTCGAATCGATCGGTAAGATAATGATGATTGGTGGAACCCAAGTACTGAATCGTACAGATGAAGAGAAATTAGTTAGTAGTCTGTATATTTTCACAAGACTTAAATCAACTATACACAGTGCGTATCATACTGTCATTCATCAGTCATGACACTTATCATGTATGCATGTCTGTATGGTTTGTACCAGTAATTTTGTATTCATAGTGGCTTGGATGTTCATTCACACGACGTTCCAACACATGCTAAGCTCTCCCGTTTTCTGGAGTACCAAGAAGCAATTGGCTGTTTCCGACTCCTCTTCTGTAGCAAAGTATCGATCAATGGCCACTACCATTAGCGCGCTCTTAATTACAACTACGATGGATGTTGGATCATCGTGAAGTTCCTTGTTTGGGTCCTACTATACACCACCGTTTTGTTAGAATAAATAGAATATATACAAGGCGAAAAATCGTGTGAGAAAAAAAGTTAAGATAAAAAGCATAAGAAGAGATCTAGACTCTTTGTCATCTTTAATCTTAAACTCATCCATGAATCACGCTTGATCCGATGCATCTCATCCTAATATGCATCTAAGGGTGGATAGCCCAACCCTATATTACAAAAGACTAAACCTAAACTTGGCAGCTTGCAAATTAACCAACTGTTAACAAATCACTAACTACTTAACATACCAAGTTAAGTTGACCAAACTACCCTCCATGATTACATAGGTTGATGAGCTTATTGGTTAAGCTATAAATAAATAATATAAATTGAAAAGGATGTGGAATGCACCCAATACCTAAATGGTATAATAAGCCAAAATCAGGACAAATCAAAAGTCAATTGCAATACTAAAACAATAACATTGTTGTAAAAACTCAAAAACATCAAACAGAACATATGAATGGTATCACTATCATACATTTCTACTTAATAACATTCACAACCACAACCACAACCACAACCATGAACCTCCTTGGCATGATCACTCATCCTCTCTTTCTGGTGGAAGTCCACAAGGCAACAACATTTTCTGCAAAACAAATATTTATTCACCAAAAATCACATTCCACACTGCTTATTGATAAATACCAACAGGTGATAAGAAGGCATAAAAACTGAAAGGTACAATGGCAAAATTAATGACACAATGTGGAAATCAAAGGCATGATGACTTACTGATTAAGTCACCGTCTTAACCATTAGGTCCTAATCACACAACCATATATGGTTTACCGTTTTAGGGGTTGTTCAGTTGTGAGTTAATGGGCTGAATAAGCTGAATCATGTATGGCTTATTCGGTAAACCATACAAGTTTGTTTGTTTGTGGCTAAATGCTTTGGTTAAAGGGCTAATTCAGTCGGCTAGATTAGGGTGTTATATACATTCAGCACCATTTTTCCAAGATATGCCCTTCTCATAAAAAAGTCTCCCTTAACGGAAAACACTCCCATCGCATCTCTTCCAGCGCCTCACCGTCACAGTCATCTCCTAGTTTTGTATAACTTTCGCCCTACCCACTTCACCACAGATTTATGCCCTCCTTCCATCTGGATCTGATGCTGCTGGTGAAGAGTTTTCTCTCCATCTCTCAATCTCGATTTGTTTAAACATTAGTTTCAAGTCTTCTGGTGGTTCCTTTGGTTACGTTTCTTTTATTTAGAAAACGGTGGGCCATTGATCTTAAGGGCATCTTTGCATGTATTGATATGATCTCTATATGTATTTCGATTTTGGTTACAATTCTTGTATTTACAAGGAAGTTCTAATTGACCAAACTGGGTTTGTTTTCTCTTTTTCTGTAAAATATTTTCAGGCTCTGGTGGTGTATCTTCATGTTGCACTCACCAAGGTTTCCAGTGTGGGTTTGGTCCAAAAAGATCATCACAATGATAGGTTAAGCATGGGGTTTGGTTAGAACAGAAGGTGTTCATGAAAAAAATGATGCAGAGAAATGTGGGTTGTATTTGGGTATAAAGAAAAAAAAAAAAAAAAAAAAAAACCAGGGAAAAAATGGTAAACTGTTATATTCATACAGTTTACTCAGCACAATAACTGAACAAGACTTTATCCTAATCCATACAGACATGAGACAACTAATTTCCTACAGAGTACACACAACTTAATCTGTAAAAGGCTTATTGAAAAACCAACCAATGAGCCCCTAAGTCATTTAGCCCATTAAGTCATAATCAAACACCACCTCTTTTACCAAGCAATCAAAAATATAGCCAAGAAAAGACAAATATTAATCTTAAAAAGGTAATCAAGGAGAAATTGATAAGGAAAATACCTGCATAAAATTGTAGCGTTCTCTTCCAATTGATTCATTTTCAGCTATTGCAAAATAAGCAAGCATAGGGTAATGTCCAACATATGATGCATAGCTGTCTCGCTGGATATTAACAGCCCATTCACTTCCAAGTAAACAAGAAAGTATCATATAACTATACACATGTGTTTGGGAGTTGCTTTAAGGTGAAAATCGTTAATTTTATAATTCGACATTAATACACCCTTTAACGTTTTGAGCTCTGACTTCAGACATTGAACTTTGTAACAGCGACAGAAAACAGAAAATGTTAAAGTCATAGACTTTCAATGACTCCATATCAATTTTATATTATAAGCACATGTTTCAACCTCATAAGTAAATGCATCTCTCGTTTTGTAAAGAAGTGCATATGTGATCTTTACATATACAAAAAGAAATTACTCACAATCTATTCATATCTGCATGTCCTGTTCCTACATACTTGGCTTGCAAATGCTCAAGTTGGGAGTTGATATTAAACCTGTCACTAGCCTGTCAAGCATCCACATGAAAAATTATTAAAAATAATTTCAAACAAATCATCAAAACAAACAAATGAACAAGCAAATAAATACACCGGTTTGAGCTATAAAGGGAACTTGAGCAGTCAATCCACATATAGTAGTGAAGAAACCAATACAAAGTCAAAAAGTTGATCCACTCAAGTAAAAGCATATTACTAATACGACATCAACAAAAGATTTAAACTTCAGTTGCGGAGCTGATACATAAACGAACACAGAGGGGAGACACTAAATTCAGAGAGATATCACAGGTAAAAATGAATGATTAAATTTTCGCCAACTGATTCTTTCCTTATGCTGGGGAGTAAAATCTATGTTTTGCTGTGATATTTGAATCTCATCATGTTTGATTTATAAACAAAATTTGGTAAGAGTTTTAGAAAAAATAACATAAAACATGGATTTTAAACCCCACATTACATTATGGTCTACAGCAGGGGTTTTACATTGACATGAGAAGAGAAAAAAACAGAACTACATAGCCATAGGAACATTAACACATAAGATGGTGCGTAAATCATCTTCTCCAATTGATAATACTTCTTTCACTTAAAAGAATCCCAAGTCCCTTGCTCGCTATCTTTTTGATAAGACATACAAATGGTAACAAAATTTGTCGTCCACTGAATTCAGTTCTTGCCCCTCCACTTGTGATAATAAAATTAATATCTAACTTCTAAATATCAGATGACTTAACATTAAACTTCAAAATTAGTAAAAAAGAAGTAGTTTGGCAAATAATAAGAATCGACATTGGTATGATTTTTTTAGAAATACCCCAATTCGGTTCACTTATAGTAGAAGGAAACGGGGAGAACCACAACTCATGGGGACCACTCCAGAATATGAGAAAGCTGGGAGTAAGTCTGTTAGAAGGAAGTTTGGGAAATTACTCTCAATAAATCTAGTATAAATTGGGTGGTGAGGCGAGTATTGCTCTCATGCATATTTTTCACTTGTAAACCTGGAGAGAGTGGACTCTCGAATTGCCATGAGTTCTTTTGCTTGTTAATGGTAATCATATGACCATTGCAGGCTAATTCACCTTGTTCACCATATTTTTAGTTACTATCAATCCAATTACTGTTCCTTTTCCAAATTCTGGTTGTGTGAGTTACGAAGATTCATAACAGATTTTAAACAAAAAATAGATAATTTATTAGTTTTATTACCTGTGGTATTTACTGAATGGTGACTTTTTTTGATGGTTTATAATATCAAGCACTTTATGTTTAATGGTTAATGGTTATAGAGATTTTTATAATATTCTATTGTTTTTGTAATTATCGTTCCATGTAATCTAAATTAATAAGAGATATATGAAAAAGAACATTGGAATGACTTGCACCATCAATACTACATGGCATCCTGGTGTACCATTTCATGGGGCCATAACAAATTAACAAGTACATTGTCGACAAATACAGAGTATAGTGAAAACATTTTTGGGTATATGCCATACTTACCTGCATATTGACCCTGTTGCTATGAGTTCAGATCTTCAAAATTTTCCAGAAGCTGTAAGTCTGTAACATCATCTCTAGGATTAGTATCAAATAAGATAATGTCTCAAGTTGTAGCATATTACTAAATTGAGAAAATCACACTACTAGTTATATTGATGCATATATCCATGTAGTTGTTGTATAGAGCAAGTGTTTAAGCATGGGTGTATATTTGTTATCAGTTGCTTTCTCTTCTTCTTTCCATGTAATCAATAAAATGAGTCTGAGAAAAACTAAAACACCCAACAATGGATATACTCCCAAGCTTCACCCAATAACCAAAAATTAACGCTCAAATGAAGATAACAATAACAAATATTATTAGAAAGGACCAACATGAAAGGAAACCAACAGATAGCCAACGAAACAAAAGCCAAGCACAGAACATACTGAAAATACCGAAGGGCCATTGGCCCAGTGGTACCAGTAACCCAACCTTCCTAAGGGTCAAGGGTTCTAACCTCACCAAAGGTGAGGAGTGTGTGCGTCTCATTAGGCGTATATAAATATTATATACTTAAAAAAACCACAAGGATAATGGAGAGCATATGTTCATTTGATGTTTTGGAATTAAGGAAGTATGAGTTGTAAAGTAGCTGTCATTGCATCTTTGTATGGTAAGCAACAAAAACTGAAAAACATACAGATTGACAATCAGGAAATTTGAAATGGAGATGTGTCTGCGGCTATCTTTTTGTTTCTTTCCCCAACTCAAACCCTTGTATTCTACTACATTGCTGCAGCTCTAATGGATGCCTCACATCAAATGCACAAACAATTTTCACTCTTGTACTCGTTCTAAACAAAAACACACATGATAGAGAAAACAGGATTTGCTTCTAGCATGTCAAGTCCAAAAATTAGTATTTCATAACAAAATTCCTTATTCCCAGTGTTCTAAAGTTGGTTCAAGTGGGCGCCTAAACAACTAGGAAAATTAGAGGCGAAAATCAGTAGTTTAAGCATATTAATCCACATTATTCAGAATTAAGCGAACAAATGGCCCACCAACTTGGCCTAATTTATCAATCAGAAAACCCAACCGATGAGACATACAGTTCTTTGAGTCAATGTCAGAGAATGGATAAAGACAATCAGGGCCGGTCCTGAGATTGATGCTCAAGGTGGAAAGGCTAAAAAATACCCCTACGTCAATGTTTTAGCACACACATTAAGACCTCTAGATGACCATTATGGTCATATCCTTGGGTTGGTGTTCTCTTTTAATGAACATGTATTGCAAGTTTGGCTCCTTAGTCCTGAGGCATGAGCAAATCTAGCATATGAACTATACCATGAAATAACAACTCATACCAATCAAGTACAAATAAGAGGGATGTAGCCTATAAACAGTGAAACACAATTCTATCTCTCAAATCTCAAGTAGTTGATCTCAACACACAATCCAGCCAAAGACATAAAACCCAAATAGAACTTTAGAGTTTAGATAGCAGGCAGTATCCCATAAATGGTTAGACACCAAAGTAAATTCCATCAAAGTATTTTTTTTTTTTCACTCTATGTGGGTATACTTGGTTCGTTTGGTTTGATTTTTATAGCATCTTAGGTTTGGGTATACTTGGTTCCTTTAGTTTGATTCTTAAGCATCTTAGATTTCGGCAGCAGCTCTTTTGTTGCCTTATAAAATATTAGATGTTGTAATTTTGATTCTTGATGCATGGTCTGATGGTCTGATAGTCAAAGATGGCTAATGCTTGTGTGCTTCTCTAAACCATGTCAAGCCAGCGATTGGTATAGAACAACCAAAATCAGAATGTCAGAATCTGAAAACCGAAACGTTGAAGATAAACACATCAAACCGTAAAAGATCAAAACAGAAAGTATAAAACACAACTTTAATCTCAAATTAAGAAACAATTGCAAGAAGCCATCAAGTCAAGATTTACCATGTAGTCATCTAATATGTTGAATTAATCTCAAATAAAAAAGTTCAAAATACAAGCGCAAGACTGCAAGTAAAAATTTAAAACACGATTGCAAGAAACCATCAAACCTCTTGATTCGATCGATATTGAAGTCTTGCGATTCTGAAGTCTTCAACTCTGGACTAGGGCAAAATGTTAGATTTGAGATAGAGAGCCGCTGAAAGTTGGTCGGGTAATCGGGTTCTGCCGGGTACATTGGGCTGACCCAAATCCAGCCCAATAGATATGGTTCGCCTGATTTTGTATCGATTATCCGACAGGTTATCTCGGATTGAGTTTTGACGGGTCGGTCAGGTTGTTCGGTTTTTTGAAAACAAAAACAGAGTCATAATAAACTAAGAGGTTATTTGTTTACCTCTTAATAGTTTCATTAAGAGACATACTCTGAATCATTAAAAGGTGCATCTTGTTTGACAAAAAAAAAAAATTGTCTCTTAATGGTTTTAAAACCCTCTGAATGATTTTTGTATCATGTGTCTCCTTGAACCATTAAGCGTCGTAACTTCATTGTATACAATTAGCAAACAATTATATTTCATTTTGCACTATATTAAGAGAGTCTCTTAATCATTCTGCACTGAACCATTCAGCAACTGTCAAACAACCCCTAAAGCTAATCAAGTAACCATCAAACTATATATACATCCAATTTGTAATCATAATACTAATCGAGTAAGGAGTAACTAACTAACTGCAATATCCAAATTCCGGAACTGGAAATCCATAAGATGAGAGAAAGCAAATAAATTGAGGGAATTGAGTGAAACAAATGAAAGTCTTAAATTGCGATGTCGCAGAGCCGAGTGAAATTGAATTGGTTAAGAGATTTAAGACTGAAATCAAAGCAATTAGAGAATAGAGAGGTGAGAGCCGAGAGCAATCGAGTCTAGAGTAGAAGCGGCATAACTCATGACGCGGAGAAGATGAAAAAGAAAAACCATGATAGTTTTTACCTAAACCGAAACTAGCCATAGTAAATAGACATTGGGTCAGTAATGCCCTGTAAGTTTGTCCTTAACATCAAACATAAAACAAGAAATTAAATATGTTATATATTTCTACTACTTTAGGATCCAAACTTTTACATGTTGAAACTCAAAGTTAACGGAGATATTGACAATTTTTTGGAAGCAATAAGTTGGGATTGTAGCTGCATGATTACCTAATACCTCCAGAAGTAAGAAAGGATGGTTGGAGAAAAAATACCCAAAATATTCATTTCCTCCATTTTGGGAAAGCTGTTGGAGATGCTCTAAGTAAACAAAAACAACGAAAGCATGGTGAACAAAAACAGCTAAGAGATTTAGGAATTAAAAAACAAAAACAGAGCCATAGAAAACTAAAGGATAATCAAGTAACCATCTAACCATCTAATTTGTAATCGAAATACTAACCGAGTAAGGATTAACTAACTAGCTAACCGTGGTATCCAGATTTTATAACCAGGAATCCAGAAGATGATTAAAAAAAATACATAAATCAAGGGAATCGAGTGAAACACTGTAAAGTCTTGAATTATGAGACCGCGAAGCTGAGTGAAATCGAATTGGTTAAAAGAATTTATGACTGGAATTGGAGCGATTAGAGAATAAAGAGATGATAGTTGAGAGACAAGAGCAATAGAGTGTAGGACAGAAGTGTCGTAAGTCATGAGGCAGAGAAGATGAGAAAGAAACGTCGTGATATGGTTTTTTAATGGGTAAAATAGATAATTTATACAAATTCAGATGTTTATCAGCTTACAAAACAAACAGTCTTATTGATTCAAATTTCAGACTTCGGCACCACCTTTTATAAATCATAATTGAAATAGAACTTTAGATTTCAGCACCTCTTAAAAAACAAACATCACATTACTTTCTTAGTCTTATAATTTCTAATTGTTCAAGTACTTAAGTGTTCTAAGCTTTTGGTATTCTAGTAATTTATGCTTTAAGTTTGTAAGTCTTTTGTAATTTCTTTATGTATTCAAGCTTTTATAAGGTTTAAATCGAAATTGTGGGTGTTTTTATGTCTTAATCTCTGTTACTAATTGCTTTCAAGTATTCTTGTTAAATTGCTATTTACTTAGTGCTTCTTTTGAGTTTTAAGTAATATGTATCAATAAATCTATACTATATTATAAATCATTTGATAAAAACTCTTAAAGACTAAATTTTATGTTTGAAGTACTGTTTATTGATGCATATTACTTAAAATCCAAGATTACAAATAATTTTGCATAGGTACAATTTATCAAATCTTCATTTTTAAATTTATGTAACTAACTGCAGATAAACGTAATCAAATACATGATAAACATCCATTTTAAATATAAAAAATCTAAAATGTAATTAAGATAATCATTGAGTTCTAACATAATGTTAAATTATTATCTATATAAAAATCTATATTATTAAACCAAAAATAAATTTTTTTGTTATTAAATCTAAATTAAATTTTAATAAAAAATGAATTAAAGAAGTTACAATAAAAAGAAAACGATAACTATTAAATAGTTAATTTGATATTCATATCGATTTATTTTTTTCAAAATTTTATGCTATCTTTAAGTTTATATTTCATTGAAAAATAAAAACATGATCGCTTTCTCAAAACCACATAAAATTGTATTATATCGATAGAGATAAAGAATAAAAACTAAACATTAAAATCGAGATTTATTTTGCTGCATTGCGCGAGTACACTTCTAGTAATATTTAATGAATAAAAACTGATTTTTAAGATTTTTGTCAAATAATTTATAATGCAGTGCATATGTTAAATACAATAAGCATATTTAAAAAATAAAAGAATCAGAAGAAAACTGTAAAAAGACAACATTAACTCTCACTTAACGAAGTCACAACTAGTGGAGTTAGAGTAAGGGGCTGTTTACCCAAATGTTTATCCATTAAGTGTTTACATATAGAAGTCAACACTATAATTTACTGATGCGTAAGATTTTAGTATTACCAAAACGTATCGAATGCAACAATTTACTGAGTAAGCGCTACCTAGGTAAGAGTCGTCATATTCACTTACCGGATAAGACTCTCCATCCTTCTCACAACTCTTATCCAGTAAGATTTTTGGCCCTTATCATGTTCATCTGATGAGAAATTTATTCGATAAACACTTATCAAGTAAGCGTTTAGTAAACAACTCCTAAGTCACTCAATCCCAAACAAAAGTGAAACCATGATAACCTAGCAAGTAATTATTTCGGTTGAAGACCCGATCCAAAACTTTTAACAACCACATTGACGAAATTTGTAATTTACTATATAGTAGATTACATTTTTCGTTCATGTGGTTTTCAAAATTCCGATTATCATCTCTATGGTTTGTAATTCATTTCTATTTTAGTCCCCGAGGCTAAAACACTATTTTCAAGTGTGAATGACTAAAATAGAAATGAATTTTAAATCACAAGGACGAAAAATACGATAAATTTTAAAATTTTAAAGACAAAAAAGGTACTGAATTATAAACTATATAGATGAAATTTATAATTTCAAAACCACAAGGACAAAGATAGAGATTTTCAACAAATCACATGGATTAAAAACGCAATCTACTCTTTACTGTATAAATTAGAGTAATTACACTGGTGGTCCCGATGGTTTTCTCAAATTTTAGATTTGGTCCATAAAACAAACTATCTACATTGATGATCCTAACTTTTCATTTTTATAACACCCATCGTCCCTCCACTTAACAACGTTACTTAGAAACCGTATAACGGACTAATTGATTTTTAAACAAACTATAGAGACCAAAGGTATAACCTACTCTAAATTATGCGATTCACGTTTCCTTTTTTTAATTTTTTTTATATAACCAATCACAAATTAAATTATCTTAAAATAAAGGATATATTAAATAAAAATATTTTATATTTATTTAAAAATTATTAAATTCAAAAAAAAAATTATCGTTAAAAAATTTCAAATTTAGAAAAATAAAAGAAATTAAGATAAATTCATATAATGCGGAGAAGGTATCCAAGGGCCGAAACGAAACGACACTGAAGGGTCTTCAATTAAAGCTTCGCCAGTACTGAAAGACGACTAAAGATTTATAAAGCAGACTTAAGGATAATACCCCACCTTACCAGATCTGTAAAAAAAGGAAAGGCTCGAAAGACCTACTTGACAGGTTTCCTTATGGGTGAGTTCATAGGTGGTTTAAGTCGAGTGTAGCGAAGGGAATGGAATGAACTGCACGAAGCTGAAAAGCCGTAGTGCGCTAGCGTTAGCGAGTTAGCGCAACATCTTATAAATTCATATAATTTTTAAGTGGAGAATTAAAATATGCGTGCAAAATATTGGAAATTAAGTTCGGTTAGCGTGATTATTAGTATATAGTCAAACTTCAAATATTTAAAATAACAACAAAATAAAAATTATAAAACACTGATTATTCAAACAACTAAGAAAATTATCACTACAACAAAATTAGGTTTATATGACGCCAAAAAAAACAAGAATCATAATAGACCACTTTATAAGACTTAATTTATAGTTATAAAAAATAAAGTGTACTATCTAAAAACGTTAAGTTTGTAGTACGCTTTTAACATCCTAACAAGTTTTTAGGACATTATAATACAACACATCACATTAGTAATTTTATATGACACTATTTAAAAATGTTTCTTATAAAAGCCAACGTCCTATAAAAGGATGGGTTTTTAGGACGTTTAATTTTTTTTTGACGTCACATAAACTTAATTTTGTTGCAGTGATAGTTTTATTTGAATAATCAATGTTTTTAATCTTAATTTATATTTTTACTTTATTGTTATTTTAATTATTTGTAGTTTGACGATGTATTAATAATCTCATGTTCACCAGTCTTAATTTTCAATATTTTGCACGCATATTTCAATTCCCAACCCAAAAATTATATGAATTTATCATGATTTCCCTTGTTTTTGTAAACTTTATATTTTTTAACGCTAAACTTTTTTGTGAATTCAGTAGTTTTTAAATAAATAATAAGATTTATGATTGGATATATAAAATATATTTAGTAAAAAAAAAAACACGAGTCACATTAAATTTTAGAACATATTACACTTTTGGTCCCTATAGTTTTTCTAAAGACCGATTAGTTTATCATAACAGTTGCTAACTAACGTCGTTAAATGAAGGACCATGGTATTATGAAAATGAAAAGTTAGAAATCATCAATGTAGATAGTTTGTTTTAGAGACCAAATCCACAATTTGAACAAACAATAAGGACCACCATCGTCAAAAATGAGAAAATGAGGGATTCCAATTTAAAAATAAAACAGGACAAAAATGAATGGCTTCGCCCGGGTTCGAACCGGAGACCTTCAGTGTGTTAGACTGACGTGATAACCAACTACACCACGAAACCTTTGGTGAACTAAGCAAACAAACACGTCATATATCCAAATTCAAATCCGAGGCTTGTTGATTGTAATCTAATCTAGGGTTTATTCGGAACAACGGACTGGATGTTTCTCTCGACGATCTCATTTAGAGCAATAAGAAATCGAGGTCGGACGATCTCGTTTCTTACTGTTGACGAATTTCTATCGACCATTGTTTCTCTGGTTATATAATTCGATAGATCATTGTTGTTTGATGCCTGAATTAGGGTTTTATTTATGCATTTGGGTTTCTCCATCACTCTTCTGGTTTGAACTCTTTCTTCTAAAAGATTTATTCTTCAGTGGGTTTTTGATGTTTGCTTCTCCATTTTGTGTTTTTCTTCGATGGGTTTCTTACACAGTTCATTGTTTACCAAGAGGAACAGGGACAACTTCTTCATTTGGTGTTCTTTGTGATTACCTTTGCCGTTCCTGAAGGTCGTGGAACAAACCCTGAGGTTTATAGATCCTGTAATGGTTGCATTTTAGGTTCTTTCTGATTGATTTCTATGTCTTGATTCTGAAGCTTTTGAAACTTGATATGGATCAAGCCACGGAAGCTTTGGTTATCATCAAAATCTTAGCTTGACAAAATTTGAATATTTTGTATAGGTTGGGTCTGGTTTGTGAGTCTTAACACAATCCCAGTTTCTCATATACATTCTCAAAGCAGGTCCGTTGTTTAGTTTTGTTGATGATTGTGGTTCAGTTGGATGGTTTTTAACATAGAACTTCCATAAAATCTCAAATGCTATGGGAATGGGAATGAGAAAAAGATGAAATGCTATCTGACCAAGAACTTTGTGATTGATGTTTTGGTTTTGCAGTTCCTTTGACATTTTTGTTGGTGACCCTTAGCCCTTAAGTCCCTGATAATGGCAACTAATCAGCGATAACTGGATCCAAGATATCTGACCAATAGTTGAAGGACTTGTTATGTCACTTGCTTCTATTTCAGTTCTTAGCTTGTTAGCTGCTGCTGTTGGCTTCAGTCTCCGACTGCATTTTCACTCAAATGAGAAAGCTCCATCATTCCTTCCGGCCTCTTCCCCACCCAAGTCGCATCGTCTCCACCACCGCCGCGCCATCGTACCCCACCAACCATGAAAACCACCACCACCTTGATAATGATGAAAACATCGTATCCACTCTTGCTGACATTGTTCGAGGAAACCAAAGCTGGAGTTCATCTTTCAACAGCACATTCATCTCCAACAACTTGAAGACACATCATGTCGAAAAGCTCTTGCTCAGAACCCTAGACAATCCAAGGTTAGCTTTACGCTTCTTCAATTTCTTAGGCCTGCACAGGAACTTCAACCACTCTACTATGTCGTTTTGCATCCTTATACACGCCCTCGTCCAAAATAATCTCTTATGGCCTGCATCTTCTCTAATTCAAACGCTCTTGTTACGAACATCTGATCCAAGAATTGTGTTTGGGCATTACTACGATACGTATGTGAATTGCAACTTTTCGAGAAGTATAGGATTTGATTTGTTGATTAACGCCTATGTTCAAGGGAGGAGGGTGTTAGATTCTTTTCTGGTTGTGAATTTGATGAAAGAGAGGAATTTGATGCCTGAGATTAGGACTGTAAGTGATGTTTTTAATGGATTGATTCGAATTAGGCGATTTGATTTGGTATTGAAGTTTTTTGATGAGATGATTGAAATGGGCATCAAGGGCAATGCATATATACATACTGCTGTAATTCGATGTTTGTGCGAGTTGAAGAATTTTGATAGGGCAAAGGAAATGGTACAGTGGTTAGAGTGTAATGGGTATGAGTTAAATATTATTGTGTACAATGTGTTGATTCATGGGCTCAGCAAGGGGCAAAGGATGGAGGAGGCAATGGAGAGCAAGAAAGTGTTGGCATTAAAGGGTTTGAAAGCTGATGTGGTCACATATTGCAGTTTAATTATGGGTTTTTGTAAATTACAACAATTCAAAACGGCTAGAATTCTAGTGAGTGAAATGGTGGAGATGGGATTTATTCCAAGTGAGGCAGTTGTTTCAGGTGTCGTAGATGGGTTGAGAAGAAATGGTGATGTTATTGGTGCTTATAATTTGATAAAAGATTTGGAGCATGTTGGAGCAGTGCCAAATTTATTTGTCTATAATGCGTTGATCAATTCGTTATGCACAGAGGGAAATGTGAAAGAAGCGGATTTGCTTTTTAGAAACATGGGTGCCAAAGGTTTAACCCCTAATGATATTACGTACTCGATCATCATTGATTCGTTCTGCAAAAGAGGCCAAGTTGAAGATGGATATGTTTTCCTTACAAAAATGAAAGATGCAGGAATAAAAGCATCTGTTTATCCATACAATTCTCTGATAAGTGGTTACTGCAAGTCAGGGAAACTAAGAACTGCGGAGTCGCTTTTTGAAGACATGATTTGTGAAGGCTTAAGGCCAACAGTTGTAACATATACGTCTTTGATAGATGGGTACTGCAAACACAGATATGTGCCCAAGGCATTGGGACTTTATTATGAGATGACAGAGAAAAAGATCTCTCCAAACACATATACCTTCACTGCACTGATTTCTGGTCTTTGTCTTGCAAACATGATGACAGAAGCAAGTGGTTTGTTTCATGAAATGGTAGAAAGAAATGTCATGCCTAATGAGATAACTTACAACGTTATGATTGAGGGCCATTGTCGAGAAGGCAACACAGTAAAAGCCTTTGAGTTGCTTGACGACATGGTGGAGAAGGGTCTCAAACCAGATACATATGCATTTAGATCTCTAATAAGTGGCCTTTGTTCAACAGATAGGGTATCCGAAGCTAAAGAATTTGTAAATAACCTCAACAAGAAGAATCGCAAGCTAAATGAGATGTGTTATAGTGCTCTCTTGCAAGGTTACTGCCAGGAGGGACGTCTGGATGACGCAATTGATGCTTGCTACGAGATGGTAGAGAAGGGAATCGATATGGACCTCGTTTGTTATTCTATACTTATTAACGGAAGCGTTAAACAAGGTGATGCCACTAGATTGATATACTTTTTGAAAGAAATGCATGATCAAGGAATGAAGCCTGATACTGTCTTATATACCAGCTTGATTGATGCTTTTGGAAAAGCAGGAGATCTTAAGAAGGCCATGGGTTATTGGGATATAATGATAGGTGAAGGATGCAACCCCAGTGTTGTGACATACACTGCTATAATCAATTGCTTATGTAAAGTAGGATATGTGGATAAGGCTGAGATTCTATGCAGGGAGATGCTTGATGATGGCATCATTGCGAATCATGTTACATATGGTTGCTTTCTTGACTGCCTTACTAATGAAGGGCATATGCAAAAAGCAGTACATCTTCACAATGCAATGCTTGAAGGGTCTATGGCAAACACCATAACATACAATATATTGATCCGAGGTTTCTGCAAACTGGGCAGATTTGAAGAAGCTACCAAGGCCTTGTTTGAGATGCATAATAATAGTATCTTACCTGATCATGTTAGTTACTCTACCATTATATATGAATACTGTAGAATCGGTGAACTACAGGAAGCAATAAAGTTATGGGACTCCATGATTGCTAGGGGTTTGAAGCCCGACATAGTGGCATATAATTTTATAATACATGGTTGTTGTGTTGCTGGAGAATTGACCAAGGCAATTAAGTTGCGTGATGACATGATAAGAAGAGGACTGAAGCCAAATCAAACTCTACAGCTTCTATGATCCATTCTGGGCCTCTGTTTTTGTGAAGCAATTGATGTAAGAGATTTTGTGCCACATAAAGTGTAATCTTTTTTGTAAATAGTCACCCTATGAAGCAATTACCATAACACTTGAAAACTTGTATGTGCAGCTCACTTCTCCACGTGACTCATGCTACCAACAAGAGCCGTTCATCATGCAGCCTGGGGTGCTCTGGGTTTTCTTTTCCCTGTAAGTAAATTTTCTGATGCTAAAGTTCAATTGTTGTAATTTGTAATCTTGAGACTGTGTAAGCTATTGATTTTTTGAGTTGGTTTGGGCTCTATTCTTTTTCACAGTAAATTATTAAAATGTTGTGGTAAGAGGTGTTACTTACAATAAGTTATCCAATCCCATTGTTGATTTCTCTTAAAAAGGATGTAGTATCCACTATCCAATAAAATAAATTTATAAAGGTATATGGATGGGAAAGGGTTGATGGATTAGTATAAAATATTTTATGACTATGTACTACCTAGTTTGAGAAGTTAGTCACTATCAGATGTTGTTGGTACTTGGTACCTAGGTAAATTTAGATAGATCTCCATCAAGTTCAGATCTTGATCCATCACCCTCCACTTCACGTGGGATTCACAAGGTTTGTTTGATATGGTTTGGTTTCAATCAAGTTCAGGAAAAATAATTTGATTTTCTGTGTGGATATTGGCATTTATTCTTTTTGGTGTATAATGGTTGCGATTTTTTACTACATTTGGTATTTGGTATTTGGTATAAACAATACTATAGAACACACCATCCTCTGGTGTGGTCTTTTTTCTGCTTTCTTAATTGTTTAAACTTTAAACCGGATGCATTCATTATTAAGTGGCTACTACTGTAAACTGTAACTGCCCTGGGCAGGAATAACCTAATAAATCTCACACCGAATGAACATATATTCCATAGTAGCATGATTGATGAATGCTTATGTTCAATAGCTATGAAGATGAGTGAGGAGTCTCAGTTGACTACATTATATCTTAACATTATAATTCATGACCATCAGTAGAGGCCAAAGAATGATTTTTTAACTGTAACACTTCAAATCCATTTCCCATTGCACACCTACTTAGGGTAGGTGGACTCTATTTATTTATGACTTAAGACAACGCGAGTAGTACATGTGTAAGGACCCTGAGGCATAATGAGATAAGCATTAGCAAACTGTGATCCGTTTGTGCTTCGTTGAAGTGGTGATGTTCCAGTATCAAGGTGATAGCCTAGGTGAGTCCCTTCTCTTAATTCACATGAGATGGTGTTTGCATAATATTCATAGAGAAATCCCTCCTCCCATAACTGGATACATACACATATGGAAAGTGAAGAAAAGTTGACGCTGCAATAATGCAACATTTGATATTTTCATCTGCTTCAAATAGCACTTCTGTCATTAATTAAATTTTCACCAAGATTTGGGTACTTAAATGTTCTTATTTCCTACAATGGACATGGAACAGATATAATTGTTGGCAGAGAAGATGCAGACTCTGATGCAAGGGTAAAAGCTATGGTTCCAATATGCTTCTATGACGTGCTTGCTGATCATTTTTATTTGGAACATCAGCAGGAGAACCCAATTTTCACTTTAATTGTTCAACTCTGGAGCCAGCCATTTGAGCTACCCCGTGTATGGGTATGTAACTTATGCACACTACATGTTTATGGAGTCCTTGTTGAGCTACCCCGTGTATGTTTTTTTGAGTCATAGTTGTTGATATACTGATTAAAACAGGGGATCATTGTACTCCCTCTGTTCTGATTGTTTAAAGCTTATTCTAACAGTTCATTGAGGAATTTAAAATTAGAAAAAAATGTTCTCTCTCGGATGCGTCTATTTGCCATAGTTGGCTTCATCGCTGTTGATGTTCCTAATTAACATAAGTCAGTTTGGCACTGCTGACATCTATTGGTAAACGAGGAGGAAAGTTCCCTTCACTAGGTTATGCCACTTACATAGTGCAATTATATTATGCATAAAAATTTATTGTCTGACCTCAAGGCTTCTTACAGTTGACAAGATCGGAAGCTTCTTACAAAACTTTCCAGTGTTCCCGTATGCTTTCTTAGTGGTGGGTTCTGTTCGTTATTGAACTGTCTGATCAGGTAAGGTCCAAGAAACCGACTGTTTTGTGAATTTTTTCTGCTTACTGAGGTGGAAAATTTGAACATGTTCTATCACATATTGCTGATTGGTCAGCTTCAAAAATTAAAAATGGAACCAGTGCTGTTACATCATCTCTCCCACATTAAAATTCTTCAAGGTAGTACTTTTTATTTGGTAATTACAGTTTTAAAGGTTTTGAAATGGTTGGTGTCTAGCTCATATAGACAGAGCTGATCAATGTAGCACGATTCACTCTAGGTTTGGAGCTGAGAATGATTACAAGTTCCAGACTTAAAAGTTGTTTGTACAGCTTCACTTCTACGGGTGGTCCAATGTATCCAACAAGAGCTGTTCATCATGCAGCCTGGGATGCTCTGGATTTTCTTTTCCTGTGAGTAATTTATATTCATTTACTGTATGAGAAATTGTTGAAAGTAGAAGCAGCCTATGCTATTACAGCGGTGAAAATGCAAAATTGCGGTCAGGACTGATATTTGAAATAGCGGTTATAAAGGTGGTATAGCGGTCCAAAAATAGTGGTTCATATAATATTTCTTATATATATATATGTATACATACATAAATATATCATATGCATTAATTGAAAATATAGTTTCAACATCAAAAACAACTTAAACAAGTTTCACAAAACAAAATGGGAAAAGTGTTCATAACAAACTAATCGCAAGCAATAGGTTCAGCATTCGAGTCAACATAGGTCTAAAGAGGCCCAAGCTAAAATATCAGAATATCAGTCCGTAATTTCACCTTAAATATCGCTCAAATATCGGTCAATTGCGCCGCTACAGAAACACAATTTTTACCGCAATTTTACATTAGTCCACAATCTGCTATTGAACCTGCAATAGCGCCGCAATTAACACATAGGAAGCAGCATGAGTTATTGATTCTGTTAGTTGGTTCAGGAGGTTCTCTTTTTACATAGATTTCTAAAAATTGCTGTTCCGAGGCGCAAGTGGCTTCTACCAAAAGCTGTAATCGTAGTACACATCGAATGGTTAGTTTCTTGTTACCTCTTGGTAGTCTATTGCTATAGAAGATAACAATGGAGTAATCTTTTATTTAGTTTGTATATCATTAGAAGACCAACAGGGGAGTTGGAATCTCTCTGCGAGCATGAACAGGAACAAAAAGTATCATATACATAGAATGGTTCAAATTCTCCGGTTAAGAGCCGAGCTTCTCAAAATTTGAAGTTTGTGTTCAGTACTGTTTGTTTTGGACATGAACACACATGTGGCCGGCCACCTTGAATAGTCTAGTGTTGGTCATGCCTAGTGGATCTCCGAAATTGGTTTTTGAAAGACATAAATTACACTAGAATAAGTTCATCTAAAATCGTTTAAAGAAAATAATGATTGTCTCAATCAAGGACTATGTAATGTTTCCGTAATCTGCTAGGCTGCTTTCAGGATATGTTTGGATTTCTGGAGTAGCAAGAATATGCTGGGGACGATGGAATAATATGCTATGCAGATTTTAGGATGAAAAAGCAGGAAGTAAATGGGCTCGGATAGTAGTGACCGAACCCTCTACTTGCCATGGCCCACATGGAATGGATACCATGTAATCTTTTTGACGTTGCGCACAAGTGAAATAAATGGTTTTAACTTGGTTGCCCACCCTATAAGCAACAAATATGCTCTTTAAAAGGTGTTAGTATCTCACCTTTTAGCACAAATATTCATGTAAGACGTTGAGATTATATAGAAGACCTGCTTGCAGGGAGACATTGAGCAGAAAGTTGTGAGTTGAAGTAGAACTTTTATGCTGCTCATAGTGTCGGTGGACACGACATGATTTTACAGATTATTATAGCATATAGGGATGAGGAGATGTTTGCTCAAAAGTAGGAATATTACCATCACAAAATGCGTATTTTGAAGTGGTAACGCACACACGCATGTTAGATAACTTTTTTGCTTCATTATATCTGATAGGACTTCTTTCCAAATGAACATTAAGTTTGATGTAAATTACAAAAGTTGTTCCTAGGCTACGTTTCATGTAAATTACACTCGATCTGAAATCTAAAAGATCTTAGAAAATGGTTCTTTTCCCATTAATAGTAACTAGATTTTTCTATTAATATCAAACACCAACAAGTTTTAGTTGTCATGTACTATTCTTCCCCAATGTACCGATAAAATCTCATGTTTTTTTGTGAATTGTAGATGGATTCTGATTACTTACGGGTTGGTTCAGGTGGGAAAATATCCTCGACACATCATCAGTCTGTTCTTCCTGTTGCTGTATCCATGGTACTGACCATCATCGTGTTGGAACTTTGTGTTGTCATGCATACAAGCAATACTGTTTTCGATCTTGAATCTCATGTTCATGTTCCGAAGCCGTAAGTTCAGAAACCCTCCTGATCAGTCTTAGCCATCACCACCAAATTACTCTTTCAGAGCTGTATTATTCACACAATTGTGCATGTCTTTTTTTTGTTCAATGTGGTAATCTTGATAAACAATGGTTAATGTGCATGTCTACACAATACTCATCTTTATATTACCCCACTCTTGCTGTCTTATATCGTATTGTAATTTTACTCGGTTTTTGTTCTGTCATGTACCAGTTTTTGGATGAAAAGTCTTCACCAAAATAGTTCGCTCTATATTTTTTTGGGTATGTTTATTCTAGGAGTCTTACTCTTGAGGGAGATATATTGGTTTTGATTGGTTTAATTTAGGGGCCATTTATCAAACGCTTTCCCGGGTAAGTGTTTATCAAGTCATGTTACTTTACCGGATGAATATGGTAAATACCAAGAATACATATTCATCCGGTAAGAGTGAGACAAGGACCAATTGTTGCATACAAAGTCGTTTTGGTGCATATAATGAACAAGAAAAGAATCGAGGGCCTGAGTCATAATCGTTCTATGAAGTTCGGATGATTGCATTAGCGCCACAATTGCAACATCTCACGATTTCTGAGCTGCTTAGTTGAGAGTGAATGAAGACTTGATGGTGGAACATATTTATGAAGGAAAACAAGTTTATTTATAGGCAACATGGATGTCAATGAGATTGCAGTAAATTACAGAAGTTACAAACTGAAAACAATACATTACAAGTTAGGAGCTGAAAGCGATAAATTACAAAAGTTACAAACTGAAAGCAATAAATTACATAAGTTCAAGCTAGGAACATTGACTGCAAGAATTAATCCAAAGACACTACATTCTATCATGCGGATAGAGTGCTTTAGTTCCTTGTATCCATCTCATGTATTTTTCAATGTCATCTTCATTGAACCTAATGTTTCTTTCAGTCTCCCCGACTGCAAGTTCAAATCTTGCATCATCATTCAATTTTTTTCTCTTTAATTTATTTTCTGGTATTAACAATCCAGTTTTGCTTATGCTTAATATGTTATTTTGCATCAGCAATCCATCTATTCCTCTCGTTCATCTCCTCTTATATCTTTTCTTTTTGCATTAAGCTCCGCACACTTTTGAAGTAGTATAAGATTTTGAGTTCCCATTCCTTGACATCCTGCTTCAAATAATCGAGTATTGTCAATGGGAGTTGACTTTTCACCCATTCATCTCTCAGCCTCTCCCACTCCTCGTCCTTTGTTGGAAGTTTAAAACTAGAACTGTAACAGCTTTCGTCCATTGTTATAGAGAAAATAAGGAAGAATATCAAGTAATAAATCTTTCAACCTCTTTCATTAAATAGAGAAAGATAGAGAATAATACTATAGTATGATTGGTCCTTGAAACTATAGTAATTTACACATTGCTCTTTATACTTATGACACAATTTGACAACACTATGACAACTCTAGGGGTAGGTGGCTGAGGTTAGGCTTTTCAGACGAATTTTGTAGGCTTTTCAGACAAATGACAAATCTATGACAACTCTAGGGGTAGGTGGGCGATTTCTGACCATAGGAGGCGAAGTCAGGCTTTCCAGACGAATCTTGTAAGCTTTTAAGATGAATCTTGTAAGACACAGTTTAACAAGTCTAGGACAACATTTTGTCAATTTTGACTACACTATGACAATTCTAGGGGTAGGTGGCGGTTTCTGACTATTTGGGTGATTTTTTTTACCATAAGGGTTGAGGTCAGACATCTAGATGAATATTGTAAGTTTTTAAGACGAATCTTGTGAGACATGATTTAACAAGTCTATGACAACTTCATGTCATTTGACTACACCATAACAACTCTAGAGGTAGGTGGACGATTTTTTTTACCATGGGAACGAGGTCATGCTTTCCAGATGAATCTTATAAGTTTTTAAGACGAATCTTGTGAGACACGATTTAACAAGTCTATAACAACTTTATGTCAATATTTGACTACACTATAACAACTTCTTACCATAGAGTGATTTTTTTTTTACCATGTGTATGTGTATAAATAAGATGCCTCATGAAACCAAAAATTACAACTTTATACCAACCATATTCAGTCTTCTACAACTACTTGTCTACTTCCTGCAAGAAATGGCTGAAAACCCATCATCATCAAATCCTTTGTCTTCTCAAATCATGCCTACCATGATGAAACTATCAATAGAAAAAACTGAAGCTTAGATCAAAGAGACTGCTAATCGGTTACCAAATAAGAGAAATGATAAGGATGGAGAGTTCTACACGGTGAGGGTAACGACTCTTACCCGATAATTGTTTACCGAATAAAGTTTTGCATACGATACAATTTTGATGGACTACAATCTTACCCGGTAAACTAAATTAGAATGATGAATTTTACCGGTAAGCACTTGGGTAAACTATCCCCTTAGAATTATGTAAATGCAGAAAAAAAGGGACATTGTGCTGAATCTGATAGTACAAACAAGATTGATCAAAAGTGAAGGCAAATCGATTCCCATCTAAAATTAACACCTTTGACTCACAATTGAATGACTGTAAAGTAATTCACACATATCTTATAAGACAAACACTTTTTTTGTGCTTATTAATGTAGTATACATATGTATGTATTCATAATGATGTCCATAATAAAAAAACACAATACAAACACCCATCATCCACTTTGACCGCCGTCTCCACCATCGTTCATCGTTGTTGACCCCGTTTATCGCCGTTGACTATTGTTTACCGTTTACCCTGTTAACTGTCATTGCCCATCATTTAACTGTTTTTCATCATGGTAAGCTTTCTTATATTAAACAAATAAAATATTTTCATTCACACGATAATTTAAATTTATATGTTATTTTTGTAACTCCTATATGTTATATATATGCTAGGGAGATTAGTACAACGTAACTATGACAATAAAATCAAAATTGCAAATATTATTTGAGGAATTGCGGGTATCGAAAAACAGAATACAAATGTTTAAAAATACCTGTTTCGATCATTGGCTCGATATCCGGTCAACATATGGAGATCCAATGCTTGTGCATCTGATGTTACCAATACATGTATTTCCTGAGGAAGACTCGCAAAATGCCATGTCATGTTGGAGAATACAACTTGCGTTTTGGGCGATAAGAATTCTGCTTCATTACCGATATACGATTTGGCAGAAACCAACTTTATCGGAGCCATTACACGTCCTGCACCAGAAGGGTTTTAGGCATTGTTTAAGATCATCTGGGACGGAGGAATGATTTTACTTTGAGCCTTCACTAGCTCTAAATTTTAAAAATACCAGACATAGATGCAATACATATATGTATCTTGCTCCCGGTAGATGTTGGATTTAGCTCTAAATTTCCACATGCTTCGTTTTCTTACCGCTTACGGACCAGTAATGTGATTCCCAGACATGCGTATGACAACATAAAGGGCGTTGTTGTGGCCTGATTGTATAAGTAAATACACGTTGATGAGATCGAGGATGTGAGTTTGACTAATTTATCTTTAGTAATTTACCTTATTAACGATAACTAAATACTGAAACAAAAAATAGATGTAGGACTTGCATCCACATACTAGGTTCACACCTACGGATGCGGAGTTGGAGTCTTCTTGATAGAGGGACAGTTGTTATTTTGAGGGGGTTGCACACAAACTGCACGGTGCATCGACTTGTCATCGTCACGATTGTCCGTTGATATGACCGGTTATATTGAACAAATGAATCGCCATATTGAGGAAGTAAATGAACTTGTTAACAATGGTTCCACAGATATGTTAAGGGTTGTTTGTTTATCTCTGAATAGTTCCATTAAGAGGCAACATCTGAATCGTTAAGAGGTAAATCTTGTTTGGCAAAAAAAAGTCTGTCTCTTAATGATTATAAAACCCTCTGAATGATTTTGTATCCTGGATCTCCCTTTACCATTCAGCAATTGCCAAACTAACCCCTTAAGTCACTGAAATGCACATTAAAAAGACGTCCTGAATCAAATTAAAATAGAAGTTGATGCCATGAAGGTAGATATTTGAAGTCTTTATTTGTCATTATTAGGTTGTGTTCAAATAATTTGTTATTAGAACTTATATATTCATCGTCATGGTGATCAACCCGTAAATGCTCAAGTGTTTCAACAACAAAATGATCCGGTTGAGTCAACACCTTCAACCCCCGGATGTGACCATTTTGGTCATAATTTTGACGACCAAAACGACGGGGACGCCCTAAATTTTGATGATGGTTATCATCCGAATTTTAATGTCGAACCAAATTATGATGATAACGTTACATCGAACATGCTACCAGAGTAGACCCCACCTATACCTGAACCAAAAAAGTGTGTAAAGTACAAAATGATATAAGAACAGCAGGTGGAGTGGAGTAATATAAAGATGAGTGTAGACATGCACATTAATCCTTGTGTATGAATATTACAAGAAGACAACATTGGCTCATGAGAATGAAAAAGGCATGCACAATTATGTGAATAATACAGCTCTGAAAGAGTAATTTGGTGGTGATGGCTAAGACTGATCAGGGGGGTTTCTAAACTTACGGCTCGGGAACATGAGCTTCAAGATCGACAACATTATTGCTTGTATGCATGACAATACAAAGTTCCAACACGACGATGGCCAGTACCATGGATACAGCAACCGGAAGAACAGACTGATGATGTGTCGAGGATATCTCCCCACCTGAACCAAGCCGTAAGTAATCAGAATCCATCTAAAATTCATGAAAAAAATATGAGATTTTATTGGTACATGGGACAAAACAGTACATGACAGAACTAAAACTTGTTGTCTCATGTTTGACGTGACATTAGACTGGACAGCAAGAGACATGAGTTGGATAAATATGCATATTTTTTCTGTCCCACCTATTTAATCTGGGAGATCGGACAAGATTGGTAAATCACTAAACTGCCCATCACAAATTAAAACCCTAAAACCTTCCAGAATCCTTTCACACGTGTATCTCACTCTCACCCATCTAGTCCTCTCCTGTCCGCATACCAAATACATCTTAGAGCAGGAGAACAAACTGGATTAGGACAGGCTCTATGAGGACTCACCTTGAGGCTTAGGATCAAGAGTGCTAGGGCAAAGAAACATTGGCACAAAAGGCCGTCTTCAAGTTGAAATTCCATGATTATCTTAACCGTAATTAGATTACCTTTCATTTAACCCCTTGAAGCCAGTATCCAAGGGTAATTTATTTGCTTGCATGGTCGATATTCAACACTAAAAAAAAACCAAACCAAAGGAGTCTGATATATTCCACCTGGAGGAAAGGTCCGGGGAGGATGGGATGTAGATTTGACATCTATCCGAAAAAGTAGAGCAATTATTCCATGAAAACCCTCGGCTTGGTATTTACACTAAACACATATAGATAGTTGTTACTTGTTGGCACAAATATTGCTCTTACCATAGCTTGCTTTAGAGGAATTTGGTTAAAACATTCATATCATGTCATCTTGGTGAAAACATTTGTGAATCTAATTGGTTGGCTCTACGATTTTGGCAGGATTACATACACTACGACCAACAAATGGTGTTGACTGAGATGCTGACTCGGTAAGAAAGGAAAGGCTTACTCGGTCAATGCTTACCCAGACCAAACCTATTACTCAATTTATGTTGGTAAAAGGCCCTTAGTCTTTAATGCCATATAAAGTAACAAACTCTATTTTAAAAACACCCGCATACGTGTTATATGTGCTTCTTGATATCTGGTTACTGGCAAAGCTACATTAGAAAACATCCAATGTCACGGCAAAACAGAGATGCGCAGGCCAAAAAAATAAATTGAAAGAGGGGTTAATGGGGGAATCTTTTACTAATAATTCAAACTCCTAAAATAATCTGGATTGAAATATTTAAAAAAAAGAAAAGGTAACATTTTCTAGGAGAACTCTAAATAGCAAATGTTCATACTTTTGTTAAAAGTTATGTATTAAGTCAAGAATTGCAATTTTCTTCAGATGGGTCATTAGCATTATTATCAGTAAGTTGACAATATTGATACGGTTCCACAAGATCATTCTTTATTGAATGATGTTTTAGATCTCAATAAGTATTAGTCATTATGTTATCAAACTTCTCGAAAGAAAGATACTTCAAGAGATTAATTTGATATTAATAGAATAATCTAGTTATTATTAATGGGAAAGGAACAATGTTCTTAAGATTTTTTAGATTTCAGATCGAGTGTAAAGGACTAAAATTGCAAGCTGAGAATTAGTCTAGGAACAGGTTTTGTAATTTACATCAAACTAAAGGTTCATTTAGAAAACGAGTCCTGTATAATGAAGCAAAGTCGGAAATTGATCGTACACCCCCAATGTAGGACACACACGTTAGCCAATTAACCTGACAGGGGGGGGGGGTGTGTGCTAAATACACATTTTATGGTAGTCATTTCATATCTACCCTATATGTTATAATCATCCGTAAAATCATGTAATGTCCACTGACACTATGGGGAGCAGAACAGTTCTACTTGTGGTGACAAGTTACTGCTCAATGTCTCCCTACAAGCAGGTCTTCTACATAATCTGAACTTCTTCATCTTTTTACATGGATATCTGTATTAAAAGGTGAGGTTTTGAACCAACCTAGGGAGTCTACTAACACCTTTCAGGGAGCACATATGTTGCTTTGGGGGTGATTCAAACAAGTTAAAACCATTAGCTGCACAACTTGTACGCATCGGTTGAAAAGATTGCATGGTATTCATTCCATGTGGGCCAGGGGATGGAAAGTAGAGGGTTCGGTCACTGCTATCCTAGCCCAGTAACTTCTTGCTTGTTCATACTAAAATCTGCTTGGGATATTATTCCATCTTATACCCCAACCTATTCTTGTATCCATAAATCCTAACATATCCTAAAAACTGCCCAGCAGATTCCAGAAACATTATATAGTCCTTGATCGAGACATTCATTATTTTCTTTAAATGGTTTTAGACAAACTTATTCTAGTGAAATTTATATTCTTCCAAAAACCAATTTTGGAGATCCACTGATAATCTAGGAATGACCAACACTAGACTATTCAAGGTGGCCACATGTGTGTTCACGTTCGAGGCAAAAATTCCAAAACAAACGAGGTATTGAACACAAACTTCAAAAATAAAGAAGCTCGGCTCTTAATGAAAGAATTTGAACCATTCTATCTATATGATACTGTTTGTTCCGGTTCATGCTCACAAAGAGAGATTCCAATTCCCCTGTTGGTTAGCTAATGATATACAAACTAAAGAATTGTTATCTTCTCTAGCCATAGACTATCAAGAGGTACCAAGAAACTAGTCATTCAACATTGTACTACTATTACAGCATGAGAGATTTTGGTAGAAGCCACTTGCACCTAGGAATTTTTCCACATCATTTTTTAGAAAGCTATGTAAAAAAGAGAACAACATGAACCAACAAAGAGAATCGATAATTCATGCTGCTTCTACTTTCAACAATTTCTTATACAGTAAATGAACATAAATTACTCACAGGGAAAAGAAAATCCAGAGCATCCCAGGCTGCATGACGAACAGCTCTTGTTGGATACATTGGACCACCAGGAGAAGTGAAGCTGTACAAGCAACTTTTAAGTCTGGTACTTGTAGTCATTCTCAGCTCCAAACCTAAAGTGAATCATATATGAACTAGACACCAACCATTTCAAAACATTTAAAACTCTAATCACCAAATAAAGAGTACTACCTCGGAGAATCTTAATGTGGGAGAGATAATGTAACAGCACTGGTTCCACTTTCAATTTTTGAAGCTGACCAATAAGCAAATACGTGATAGAAGATGTTCAATTTTCCACCCAGGACAGTAAGCAGAATGAATTCATGAAATAGTCAATTTCTTGGATCTTACCTGATCAGATAGTTCAATAACGAATATATCTGCAGAACCCCCTACTAAGAAAGCATTCGGGAACTCTGGAAAGTGTTGTAAGAAGCTTTCGATCTTGTCAACTGTAAGAAGCCTTTTGAGGTCAAACAATAAATTTTTATGTATAATATAATTTCACTAGGTAAGTGGCATAACCTAGTGAAGGGAACTTTCCTCCTCGTTATTCAGTACCTAGATTATAAAGAAAGATGAATCTAGAAAGGAGAAGAAAGAGATCTCGTTGTGCCTGAAAGAAACAAGAATAAAATTAACTTTCTCAATATAAATGAAATTCTTAATTGTGAGATACTCAGTCGGTTTCATTTGTACTAAGATAAGTATGTGGTCCATTCTTACCTGCAAAGGGATTTTCTTCAACTTCTCGGGCATCAATGCAATGTCCACAAGAAGATACTACAGCCAATTAAAAAAGTGAGTAACCTAAGAGGTCTGATTAAGCCATGCAATATAATTATAGCATATATTACAAGCCTTCACACCGAAAAAAGACTCTGGAAGTGTGTCGTGTTTGTCTGGATATCAATCCTACAAATAAGAACATAAATTTATCAGAATTAAACAAACTTTGTGTTGTCTATATTTTTTTCTGGATAGGAGTCTACTGTATTTAGAGCATAAATCATGACAAAAGCAGAGCTGGGGCATGGTGAATAATGTAGCAAATGAAGGCAAGTAGACATTAAAGAAAGGCAAAATGCAAAAAGATTTGCATTAGATCCTATTTAGTCTAACAAATAATGTTTTAAATTTCTCAATCAATATAGCAAAGTTCCAAATTTTCTTAATTAATGTCATAAAGTTTCAAATTTTCCTATTTTTCACTCATTTTGACCGGTAACTTTGATCTTGTAACATTTGGTGATGTGGATATCAAAGTTTATTGTCCACTTAGCCGTAACCCTTCTGTAAATAGCTATCTTTGTCATCAAATGTTAAAAGATTAGAAAGTTATCGGTCAAAAATGGGTAAAATCTTTGTTGCATAGATTTAGAAAAGAATTGTTCATTACACTAAATAGAAACTAAACCAAACTTTGTTGCCTTTTGATGCATTTTGCTCTAGAAAAACACTCAAAAGACGATAAAGACATTACCAAGACCAAGTTTTTACCCCCCAAATTAGTTGAGTTAGGTTAAAAAATAAACCATCACGTGAAAAAACATGATGTGATATTGGGTCCTGTTTACCCGATGAGAAGAGAAATGAAGATGGGACCCCTCAAAATGGAGAATGTAGAAAAACTGCATAATACTAGAACCTTAAGTCTTATTTTAACATTTATTTACTACAGTTATAATGCCATTTTTGGCATTATTCTGATACCACAATTCGGGCAATTTCGGATAGTTTCCAAGTAGAACTGCTGAAACTACGTGAAACCCTGACAAGGGTTTATGTACAAGGAGGGCAAACCCTTATGGGTTGATAGGCAAAAAATAAATTTTCGTTGTTTGTGGATCACTCGAATAAATGTAAACAAAGCGTATTTTAACAATTTTTTTCAAGTATGTACAGGATATCAACTGAATCAAATGAAAGTGATGAGTTAACGTAAAAATCCGATGGAATTTAGGTTAAGGACGAAGGAAGTGGAAAAAGGGGGGACAAAGTAGAAATTCATGCTGAAATAAGAATCACAACAGTAAGTTGCTCTATGAACCCTGTGGCTTGAGGTCGCACGCTTCCCCAACGCGTATTCGTAGGTGAAGCCGAGCAACCCCCTGTTTTGTCTTTTATTGTTTTATCGACCAGGGTAAAAAAAACATACCAGGCGATAAGAGCTGCCATTTGGCCATTTTTAGGAGAAGGAAAAAAACTTTTGGAGCCACGAAGAGCTAGGAATCACACCAGGATTGAAGATTGAAGATTGAAGACAATTTTCATTACTTGTGCATGGGGAATCATAACAAGAGGGAGTTTTCACATTCTTTTAGATTTCTTGCTCAGAAACAATGTCTAGATCTTTAGATTATTCTCCTTTGTTCTGTTTCATACCACCCCCAACATGAACTAATCTTTGGATGTTCAGAGTTGGATGATTTTTGGTTATTAAACATATGAACACATAAAGTTTGGAATTTTTTATTAGGGTTTTCAATTAATGAAGCATGAGTTATTTTTAATGTTGTTGTTAGCCTGATCAACTACCCATTGAACCCACTGATTTATTGATCTTAATTTGTCTTTGAGAAGTGATTTAAGAATAGATTTGTGATTTATATGCCTAGGGTGAGAACTTGGATAGAGATATATACCAATCAAACCCTAGTATTGTCTTAACAATCTTGGTCTAAATAAATCTCTGAATTCATGTGTTGAGATCGAGAGATGAAACATGCTTTTCAAAGATAAACCTGTTATAACTTGAGAGAGAGAGAGAGTAACTGGTAAAATGTGTTCAATTGACTGATTTGATAATTATTCAACTTGATGTGTTCTATATGAAAGTGATTAGGATTCCAACCCAACTACTTCTCTCCTGATAAAGAGTTCCAGTTTTTATTTTCTGAAATTACTTAAAATTCCCAATAGCTAATTAGATCATTAATTACTTAATTCATCATCATTGACCATCTAATTAATAGTAAGTGTAGTCATTGTGATACTCAGTCTCTAGTTCCTTTGGTTTGATACCGGTACTTACTGTACATATTACTTGATTCGACATCATACACTTGCAGTCAGATTAGGGGGTGTAAACCGGACTATCACATGGGGAATGGTATTGGCAGAAATGTGGAACCACAATTTCCAAAAAGTTTGAAGGAGGGGCATGTGTCCACGCCTCCAAAGATACAACTACTTTAGAACTTATCCTCACTCAGTCTTGCAGTTTGAACTCGAAGCTCTTGGGAGCAATTTTCACGTACTCTCAAGTTAAGAAAATATCGAATTTGGACATGGAGGAACGATACCAAGCTCATTATCAAGTTAAGAAAATATGTGATTCTCAGCAAGCTGCGACGAGTAAGCCTAATTAGAAATTGTGATTGCAAATCCCATACCAGAATACGTTTGTAGCACCTTGCACAAGAGCTGATGAGTAACGAAGGAGGACATCTGAACTATCAAGTTGAACTTCAAATAACTGCAAGATAGATGTAAAACAGTAAGCTAAACCATTCAAATGAAAGAATATGAATCTGACTCTTGCTGTATGTCAGATAGCAGAAAAATTCTTGATAACTATGTTTACATTAATGAAACAAATCAATAAATGATTAATAAAAGAAAACAAAATATAATTGACTTTATTTTCAATTGACTATAAAAAGGGATTTTGATAATCTCAGATATAGTAGGCGGAAGTCACATTTTTTTAATTTATCGTCACAAAAATATGTATTTTTATTATCACAACTTAAGTTATTTACTTCAATAAATTAATATCAGGCTATCAAAGTCAGCATACAAAATTAGGGTTTAGGAACATCAACAGTGATGAAGGCAACTATAGCTAATAGATGCATCCAAGAAAAATCATTTTTTCTAATTTTAAATTCTGAATAAACTGTTAAAATAAGCTTTAAACAATCAAGACAGAGGGAGTACAATGATCCCTGCCCCGGTTTTACAGAGTATATTAACCAACATGACTAAAGAAACCATACACGGGGTAGCTCAACAAGGACTCCATAAACATGTAGTGTGCATAAGTTACATACCCATTTATGGAACAGAAGGGCAAAAATATGAGAGGCAAATGGCTGGCTCCAGAGTTGAACAATTAAAGCGAGAATTGGGTTGTCATGCTGATGTTCCAAGTAAAAATGATCAGCAAGCACATCATAGAAGCATATTGGAACCTTAACTTCTACCCTTGCGTCAGAGTTTGCATCTTCTCTGCCAAGAATTATATCTGTTCCATGTCCATTGCAGGAAAATAAGAATGTTTAAGTACCCAATTCTTGGTGAAAAATTTAATTAATGACAGAAAACGCTATTTGAAGCAGATGAAAATTTCAAATGTTGCAATTTCACAGCTTCAACTTTTCTTCACTTTTGTATTTGTATGTATCCAGTTATGGGAGGGCAGTTTATCAATGAATATTATGCAAACACCATATCCTGTTTAATTAAGGGAATGGACTCACCTAGGCTATCACCTTGATATTGGTACACCACCACTTCAACTAAGCACAAACGTATCACAGTTCTTAATGCTTATCTCATTACGCCTCACAGCACTTCAAGTTCCTTAAATATGTACTAATCGCATTGTCTTTAGATAAACAGAGTCGACCTACCATAAGTAGGTGTGCAATGGATATGGATTTGAAGTGTTATAGTTAAAAAATCATTCTTTGGCCTCTACTGGATGGTCAGGAATCAAAATGTTAAGATACGTAGTCAACTGAAATTCCCTACTCATCATCATAGGTATCTAACATAAGCATTTAGCAATCATGCTAACTATGGAATATATGTGCATTAGTTGCGAGGTTTACTAGGTTATTCCTGCCCAAGGCAGTTACAGTTTACAATAATAGCCATAATATATGAATGCATCTAGTTTAAACAATCAAAGAAGAAGGAAAAGGACCACAAAGTATGATGGTGAGTTCTACATTACTATTATATAACAAATATCAAATGTCTTAATAAATCCCAACCATTATACACTGAAAAGTATTCATGCCAATATCCATCAGGGAATTTTTTTCCTGAACTTGATTGAAACCAAACAAACCCAGTGAATCCTACATGAAGTGGAGTGCAATCAATCAATATCTGAACTCAATTGAGATCTATCTAAATTTATCACAGTATCAACAAGATCTGATAGTGACTAACTTCTCAAGCTGATGGATGGTAGCACATAGTCATAAAATATTTTATACTAAATCCATCAACCCTTTCCCACCCATATACCTTTATAACTTTATTTAATTGGGTACCACATCCTTTTTAAGAGAAATCAGCGATGGGCTTGGATAACAAACAACAAGATATACAATGACAGATTTGAGTAAATAACACTCATTTGGTGAACAATAGGAAAAAGTTACTCATTTTGTAAAAAAAAAACTAATAGGAAAGAGTAACTCAATTTTTAGGACGTAAGACAAAGTATGTCTTGATATTATAAGTCTGAATGGCATAATATGAATGTAGTAATGAAATTTATGTGGTACTTCAAGGCTGGAACTCAAAACTTGCCATCTCATGTTAAATCAACAAACTATTCAATACAACAGAAAATTTCGCACTGCAGGATTGTGTACTAAAGTTTCATGTTACTCTGTGCCACTTATAAATTTTTATGTGAACTAAGATCTATCACAGGAAACAACTTTTAGAAAATTATTTTAGATAGCTATTTAATAGAACAGAACATTCTGCACTGACGGGTTGTCTGCTGAAGTATCAATTTATTCTGTGCCATATAATAACTCTTATGTGAAATAAGTTCCATCACGCAATACAACTTTAACTTCCATTTTAGGTGATAGGTAGTAAGTACATCCCCCTCTTTCAAAAACAATATTAGTAATTTTAACCGAGAATTTTCGGTTAGCAAATGATTGGTATATGTTTATTCCTCTTAATTTCAAGTATGGAGGAAGTTAACAAATGTCATTCACCATTTCGGCCGATCGAAGATGATAACCACAAGTCATCAAACAAAGTAAATATAGAATTCAAAGGCAATCAAGTAAATAAGGCTGTTAAAGCTGTCAAATATACGGTTTAGAAGCTGAAAAAATATATTTTAAAACTGCTGTAAGTGGAAAACCACATTCACATAATTTGTATTTGCCATGTAATTGGTATGGATATGCTCCAATATGCCAATAATAAGACTCACAAGCATAGTGTGTATTTCCAATAAAAATAAATCTTGCACTCCATGTAAGGTCATTGGTTACTCCATAGCACGACTAATCACCATGTCATCATGTCATTCTTAAACGAGTAATACATCAATTATATACTTCACTCTGCACATCCTAATTCCCAAAAAACAAAAAAAGATCACCACGTGTCATTTAAAGCGTCTCCCTTAAGTCCTTTTCTTGACACGCAGATCCGATGGCATAGAAGAAATTACGTGGAGTTCAGTGGTCTAATGGAATTGATATGCTTAGAAGCTTAATTGAAATTATACATATCACATTGTTCTATCTCCTCATCCTTAACACCATCACAACTTCAGTGGTACCTAGTGACATCATAAAAAACCAGTACCAGCAAAGATTCTGTTTTAGTTCATCAAATGTTTCTTTTTGTATAATGTTGGATGGAGACAATGAGATTCCGATTTTGCAACCATATATTTGACTGTTTATCCATTTTCACATACTCATCAGGCTAGAAGTCAAATTGACCTATCAGCAAGCAACTTCTCCCATTCCAAAATAAATGCTACATATTTAATGCCAACCTTATTCTATAACTTGTTATAAATTATAATCGCTTTAACAATCTTTTCTCCAAATTTAAAATCTTGATCAATTTCAATGTTGAGAAATTAATCGTTTGGCATCAAAATCAAAGTCTTTATTCCCGTTAGAGGGGTAGTAATTAAGCAAAATCAAAAGGTCTGAGTTACCTCTAGCTCGATCATCAACCTCTAAAGCTATGTCTGCAAACAACGCTTGTAATAAATCACGTCTCTGAGTTGGTGAAGCTATTGCCTAGAAATTAAAAAGAAAAAAGTTAAATGCACAAATTCAAAATAAACCGATCAACCAAAGTCTATCAATGTAGAGAGATGATCAATAACAATTCAAATTAAAACGGTAATCAATATAAACAAAAGAAGTCCACAAACCCTTCGAAGCTTTTTATCGATCTCTTGGGTGAGAGCAGAGAAATAAGCAGAGCTTTTCGGAGTTACAACAAATGGCGACATTTTTCTTATCTGTTTCTCGAAAAGCAGTGCATTTGATTTGAAAACTGACAATCAAATCCAAAAAAAAAAAAAAATCATCAATATATTAGCCCTAGATTCACATAGCGGTTGACTAATTATAGCATTTAACCTTTTCCCCTACAAAAATTAATCAGATGCCTGACCTAAATCCAATATCCGGCAAATGATCTGGTTCTATCGCCGACACTCACGGTCGTAAGGGGTGGCGATGGTGGTGGTCGTGGGGTGGCAGACACCGTGAACGACGCGGATAGAAGCTTTGGGAAATTGCTACAATAATAATGGAGAATCTGGTATTACCGAACTATCATTTTGATCGGTGTAAAAATATATATTTTATTTTAAATTCAAGCATTTATTTTTCTTCGATTCTTTTTTGAGTAAACTACAATTTTAGTCCCTAAGGTTTACATGACATTATGAATTTTCCCTAAACTTTAATAAATACAACTATGGCCATTATAGTTTGAGTTTTGTTTTGAAAATGATCCCTAACATGAATATTATTAAAAATATCAGTTAAAGAAATGGCATTTCGGTCTTTTTAAGAATTAATAAAACATGTCATATTATTTCTAATTAAAAACTATAAGTATATTATTATATAATGAGAAGTCCTCTAGCTAAAATCCAGCGTCTTTTGTCTTGCAGACCCATCTCTGCCTCCTCCGTCATCACCCAACACCTTCCATCTCAGGCAACCCCCAAGACCCTCCATCTACGACTATTCGTCTTTCTTCAGTCGTTCAACGAAGAGAAACAATGGAAGATTTGTCTTCGGTGAATCCCTCCCCCACCACTATCTCCATCCTTCGTCCTCTTCATAGCCATCTCAACGTGGACCTATCAATATTTCATGAAAAAAACTGATAAAAAAAACAACGGTCAGTTATTAAATCTCAAGGGTAGTTCTCTCCACCACAAATCTCCTCCACATCATGCTTTAGTCAATTTTTTGTCTTTAGCGACCCCCTTCTTACCCTTATCTTGACACTGCTCCTATAGAAGTCTTTTATCAGCAGTCAAGTAGTCTAAGGTGGCTCTTGAATGAAAACCCTTTTCTGGTTCATCTCCAAATTTCAAATCTAACCATGTGTGATTCGAGGTAAAGTAAAAAGATTTTCAAGAACAATTGGTGAAAATTTTGTTGGTGATTTTAGTGTCGTTAATCATTTTAGTATGATTGTGATTTACGTCAAACATAAGTGAGTTAGGAGGTGCATAGTGCACACTCACAAATGTTGCATCTATCACCTTAGATCGTTAAGGCAATGGTTAAGGAGGCTATGCCCCCTTGCAGGGTCCAAGAGGGCAAAAGCCCTTGGCGTTGGTCCCAATGATCGTTCTACGGGTTTTAAGAGAGATTTAATTAGGATTTTTTTAAGTTTTGGGATGTTTTGTATGAACTTCAAAAGATTGAAACATTCTTGAAATCATATTGAAACTTGGTGGTAATTGGCGTAAGCATAGTTCAGAGGCGTATGGACTCAGAGCCTCTGAGTCTTCGCTCGAATTCTCTAAGTGTCAAGAGTCAGAGTCTCTGGTCCTTATGATCAGAGTCGCTAGACTTCTAACCTCTAGACGTCCGGAGCCTCTGGAATTTTTCTAACTTTGCTTCTGACTCAAAGCCAGTTGTAACTGTTTTTCTAAACTTATTCATTAACGGTCATAACTGTTGTGCAATTATGTCTTTTAGTTTAATCGCTCATAGCTGTCGATCTCTCATATAAATATGTGAGGTTTCGACCTTACAACCTTTAAGGTTAGAGTGTTCATTTGAATTATCCCAATACGAAATTCGTGATACCCAAGACAATAAGGTACAAATTATTGTATTTGGAAAATGATATTTCCATGACCCAAGTGATTATACAGTCTACACATCATCTCCAATCCCCAATTCCTAACAATTTTCATCATCGGAGTCACGTAGTGAGTGAGAATGGTAATTTGAGGTTATGTGGGAAAGACGATGAATAAATTAATGTGTTTTGGCTTTTGAGATTTAGTTTGAAGGGTGCGAAGATAACTGTTGTTTTGTGGGTTTATTGGATTGACATCGCTTTGTTGTGGTCATTCTAATATAACAATTAATGGCAGATCCAAATTTTTTATCAAGCAGTGCACATTTAAAGTGGATTAACGACCCATAAAATCGACCAATGTGTTTTTAGCCGAATTCTATTGTTTCAAGGAATTTTTTGAGTTTTTTGGTTGATTTTGAGAGACTTTCTCGATTTTTTGGTTGATTTCGAGGGCTTTTTCGTTTTTTGGTTACTGTTCCTTATATTTTTTAATATCCCAGAGCACTACTTAAAGTTCAGAGGATACATCTTTCATACCTAAAATATTACTTGAGAAATTTCAGTTGAGCGGGTGCACAGGATCCTACTCGGACATGACTAGGTTTGCCCCTGATAACAATTAGTGTTCAGAGTATTTATTGTGAATTGATCATTTTAAGTTTGATTTATGTTGGAGAAATTTGGGTTTCAAGTTGCTGGAGATGGTGACCAGAGTAAAAGTGTGAAGTTGGTCTTGTTGATAGTGATCGAAGTTCAAGAACGATTTTGCGTGCGTGTGTGTAAATGAATCGAACTTTTAATAGGCTACTTGAGGCCGAGCTTAATAATTATCGAGCTCGAGTTGATCTCGAACACAAAATAAAGTCCACTTAACTTAACAAGTCGAGCTTCATAACACTAGTGTTCGACTCGACTCGTTCGAAAGCTCGATTAAACTTTACGAGTCAAGTCGACCGAGCCAAGTTATTCGAGCCAAACACACACACACACATGTTTACTAATTATATAATCAAAATATAAAAAACATCGAGCTTGAGTAAATAAACAAGTTAATCGATCTCAAATTCGAGCTCGAGCTCAAACATTGAAAAAATATTCGAGCTCATAAACGAGCATCAAGCTCAAGCTCAAACATTGAAAAAAATATTCGAGCTCGAGCCTAATATTATTTTTTTGAACCGAGCTCGAATAACCTGCTACTCCGACTCTACTCGGCTCGTTGACACCCCTATATAAAAATAATAATTTAGAACCAGTAATATATATATATATATATATAATTAAAATTAGAAAAAATATAAAAAGACAAAAATAACCCCCACTTGACAGAAAAGATGATATAGGCATTGAGCTTGTTATATGGGTACATCACAAGAAGAAAATGTTCAATTTTAACATTTCACATGTTATTCCTGTTATACCGAAACGCATATATGTGAAGCATCTCTTGAAATATAAGTCCACATAATTATCATGAACACTGTTTAAGCACGTGAGACAATTAATAACACAAAATCTTTCTAGATATTTTTTAAAGTTCCGTGACACCTAATGTTGTTTTCATGTCTTAGATTCACTAATAATTCAAAACCTAAAACTCGTGTTTAAAATCTCTTGTTTTGCATTTTCATGCCTTAGATTCATACAGAATCGAAACTCAAAACTCGTGTTTAAAATCTATCATGCACGAGTTACATGGGGAGATAACCAAGAGTAGGTCACAATGAGACGCAACATAACGAATGGGAATATTTAATAGTTACATATCAGAATGAAATGTCTTGAGTGAGAACTGATTTTTGGATCTGTGTGGAAGGAAGTTATTCATGTACAAAAGATCTTAATGACCGATCTATTTAAATTGGTTTTTAATCAAACTTCACAACTCGTCCCAACAAGTTGTACAGTATCTCATTTCCACCAGTGTTGTAAAACTGAATAGATATTTTGACTGAAGTTGAAAAATATATAAAATAAGGTGTGTGTGTCCTACTTTATTATTTACCTGTAAAAACAAGACTGAGAATTAAAATATTTTATTATTCATAACTAATTCCGAACTAAATCATCTTATTCTATTAAATGATAAAATGACCTTATAACACACATAAAAAAAAAATTAATACATATGTATTTAAGCATTGAAAGTAAGGAAAAGTCTAAAAAAACCCAATGTACTTTTGTGTTTGGAATGATTAAGTCATTGGACAATTTTTTGGAACAAACAAGTCCTTGGACATTTCAAAACATGTTAAATAAATTCTTGGACTTTTTAAAACCTATTAGATACATTCTTATGACTTATACAACTGATTAATATGATAAAATAAGGGGAAAAACCTAAAAAGGTCAATGAACTTTCATATTTTGAGTGATTAAGTCTCTAAACATTTTTTGAACAAAAAAAGTACTTACATATATAAAATGAAACAAATATACCAAAAAAATACTTACATTAAAAAATATTATTGATTAAATATATTTTGATTAAAAATAAAAAATATTTTGTCAATGATTTTCCAAATAAAAAAAATAAAAAAAGAATTTAAAAAGT
>NC_037536.1:11215171-11220379 GCF_001531365.2 Cynara cardunculus var. scolymus | reverse complement strand
TTCAAGGACTTATTTGTTTCAAAAAATTGTCCAGTGACTTAATCATTCCAAACACTGAAGTCCATTGGGTTTTTTTTAGACTTTTCCCTTGAAAGTATTATGATTTTTCCACAAATTAATCAATTATTGTAGTTTGAAGCATGAAATAAGAGGTCATTTACCAAAATGCTTACTTGGTACGTGCTTACCAGTAGAAATCAACATTATAATTTATTGCTATCAAATAAGATTGTAATACATCAAAACGGTATCCTATGCAACAATTTACCCGGTAAGCGCTTACCTGGGTAAGAGTCGTCATCCTCACTTACCGGGTAAGACTCTCCATTATAATCATCGTTTTCACCAGGTAATATTATTGGCCCTTGCTATGTTAATCCGGTGAGGAAAATTGTCCGGTAAGCACTTACCGGGTAAACGTTTAGTAAACGGCCCCTAAATCTATTTATTTATTTTTAATTTGTTTATAACAAGTAAAAAATTGTGACGTAACTATTATTATTCATATTCAGTATTGTTCAATCTTTATCGGTGACGATTTTAGTTTATTCAACAAGATCACGTTTATTATTGATTATCAAGTTATTTAAGATAATAAATGTAACCATTATGTCATGTAACGTAGCAAATCCTTTTTTAATAATAATTAATTTTAAATATATAAAAATTAATATAACATAGGTAACACATTAAAAGTTAAGAATTTACAATAGAGATTCATAAATCTTGATATTAAAATATCACTTTTAATTACAGAAATTAAATTTAAATAATAATTTTACACTAACTTTAAAATTTCTTATCAATTTTCTATAAAAAATAGAACTTTTAATTAATTTTTTGATTCAAAATATTTTTCGTAGAACATAGTGAGAAATAAAATATGAAATTCTCAGAGGGGCCGTTTACCAAACACTTATTCGATAAGTGCTTATCGATAAAATTTAACACTATTATTTACTTACCGGGTAAGATTTTAGTCCACCAAAACGACACCGTATGCAACAATTTGCCCGGTAAGCGCTTACCGTGGTAAGAGTCGTCGCCCTCACTTACCGGGTAAGATTTTTGGTCTTTGTCTCGCTCTTACCGGGTAAGATTCTTGGTCCTTACCATGTTCATCCGGTGAGGTAATGTTACTTTGTAAGCACTTACCTGGGTAAGCATTTGATAAACGGTCCCTAAATCTGCCTAAAAAATAGTTACTAGAGTAAACAGGTCAGTTAACTCGGGAATTGTTTTTGTCTTTTTAAGATTTTTTTATATTTTAATTAAAAATAAATAATATATATGCACACAAAACCACATCGACTCTCTTCTCCCCCTTAGACCACCCTGTCAAAACTCGGAACCCCTCCACCGACCACTCCCTTCTTCTCTGACGACAGCCTTTACCTTTGGTCATCCCGTGATTAAAGGTAACCAACCAAACAAGCGTTACTTTATGTGGGTCTTGTACCTCCATCGTCCATTTCCACCATGGCTGTTGTCGTACTCCTCTATATTTCCTCCTCCTCTCCCCTATTCCCTCAAATAGTGGTAATGCCAGTGGTATATTTGATTTTATTTAATTTTGGGATATTTTATTATTTAGAAACAAAATACTAACCCATTGAAGACGACGACTCTCCAGCTCCAAAATCTGCAAACGCCCATAAAATCTTTAAATAAATTGTTCTGGAAATTGACTAACACTTTCTTCTTGATGACAAACCGTTTTTTGTCCAACAAATGAACCAGATCTCGACGATAGATAAGCAAACAACAACAAATACATAGAGTAAATATTCAGTAGATCCACCACCATCGATAGAGACTAAGGAGCTCTCGAATCAGTTGTCTAGGGTGCTGAGGGGAGGGAGTCACGGTGACCACCTCCTTCCCGATGAAACACATAACCCTCCATATCTTCCTCGACGAATCTGATCTACAATCGGAAAGACAACCCAATAAAAACCCAAGGGGTTATAAGTTCTATAGGTTTTCAGTATGCCAACGTCATATGTGTTCATGATATTTAATAGTATCATTAAATCCAAAAATATTCAATATTAGACTCAATTTGAATGTGTTGACGAGATGATTATAATAATATAATTTGTAAAAAAAGAAACACAATTTTAAAAGCATTTTAGTTTATACGATTATTTATGTTAATATGATGATGGTGTAAAACGAAAAATAAAAAAAGTAAGAGATATAAAATAAATCAAACCACTAATTATAAGGGTACAAAATATAATTTTGAAATTGAAAATGATTTGATTTTCAACATCGTGTGTGGTTGTAAGCTTTAATAACTTGTACAATATTCTCAACTGGTTATTCCTTTTAAAAATTCAAAATAACCGACTAGAAACCTATTTATTTATTTGGAAAAGTTATAGATAAAGAAGAATTTATTCAATCACATGGTTTGGGAATTTTCGGTGAAGCGCATAAAGATCAAAACCCCCTCTTAATAGCATGTCTATTAGATACATAATTTATCACTAGAAGGGTACTCACGTAATGCAGCGAGATACATCTTAATTTTAATATTTTATTTTATTTTTTATCTCATTCGATTTTATAATATGGTCTTATATGATTTTGAAAAAACGATGATGTTTTTATTTTTGAATAAAATATAAATTTGAAAATATCATAAAAAATTGACAAAAATATATCGATATTAATATCAAATTAACTATTTAAAATTTCTATTTTTTATGTAATTTTTCAATTCAATTTTTTTATTATAATTTAATTTAGGTTCAATAATGAAATAATTTATATTTGATTTAATAATATAATTTTCTTATAAAGATAATAATTAATAATTTTATTAGAATTCGATAATTAAGACTTATAAAGATAATAATTAATAATTTTATTAGAATTCGATAATTATCCTAATTCTATTTTAGATTTTTTATATTTTAAAATAAGATGTTTATCCTTTATTTGATTATATTTATCCGCAGTTAGTTGTACGAATTCAAACATGAAGTTTTAATAAATTAAACTTATGCATAATTTACTTTTAATCTTGAATTTTAAGTTATATGAATCAATATAGTATAGATATAATAGATAACTTATCAATCATCAATTAACTTAACTCGTTTTTCCCAAAATATCATGTCTATATATGTACATATAGATTTTTTTAAAATGTGAAGAATCTTTTACGATGCTCTTACAACCCCAATATCCAACAAAAATAGAGGATTTGTTTGGTGTAGGATAGAGAGACATAGATGAGCGATGATGATTTAAAGCAATTAGTAGGGTGAAAGTGAAATCGATCACGGCAGGTATATCTAGGGTTAGGGTTTGACAGAATCTTGAAGAAGACGACTACTTTTGGTTGATTTGATCCAATGATTCCATTTTCCTTTGGCAATCGACCCAACGTTTTCCAGGTATCGATTCTCCTAAATCTCATTCAATTATTCTTCACTACATCAGGATCATCCCTACATATAAACAATCCGTCGCACCTCAATCAATCGACAATCGAAATTCATCAATTCATAGATCCCAATCCGAATTCAGTTTCATCTCCAATGCCTGCAAAGAAGCTTCGGAGGCTCCCACACGTTTTCAGCAAGGTTCTCGAGCTTCCTCTCCGATCAAACGCCGATGTTTTCATCGAAGATAGATCTGAATGCTTCAGGTTTAGAGCAAAAATCGAGGACAACGCCTTTTCCGGCGAGGTGAAGGCTCATGCCGTGAAGATTCATCCGGAGGTGACGAAAGTTGTTGTGAGAGGAGGAAATGGTGGAGGAGAGGTGGAATTGTTGTTGGATAAATTGGAGGTGGACGTGTGGAGGTTTAGGCTTCCGGCGACGAGTCGACCGGAGTTAGCGACGGCGGTTTTTTTAGGTGGAGAACTTATTGTTACGGTTCCAAAGGCATGGAAGGTTGAAGACGGAAAGGGAAGGTTGGGGCGATTGCAGGGGCGGCTTGTATATGCAGTGTAATATCCATATTTAGGAATTACTTTTTGTGTATTGTTTAGTGAATTAAGTTGATGAAATAATATAGGGTAAAATGTATTAAATATCAACCTATTTTTATAAATTTTTTATTATAATATTTTATTTTAAGTTTTTTTATTACAACAATGTATTTTTAAAATATATTTTATTAGAACATTGTATTTTTAAAAATTTATCCGTTATAGCATTGAGTAACCTATTATTTTTTGAACAAATTTTTCTTTATTGACGTGTTAAACTTAAAACCAGGGGTAGTCATGAGTTGAGTTGATCGGGTTGAAGACATTTGAACAACCCAACCCAATGCTTGCGGTTTGAAAAATCTTAACCCAACCCAACCCCACCCAACCCAACCCAACCCAAATCGTACGGGTTGGTCAGGTTAGTCGGGTTGGCCGGGTTGATACTTTGGTACATTAAAATATTATTCTAACCTTGAATACATTATTTCTCTACTCATAATTTATTTTTATCATCAATCATTTGATACAACTTATCCATACTCCTTACGTATATCACATTCAGTTAATTTTCTCAATTCATGTATATATGTTTACAGTTATTGAACATATATACGAATGAGTTATATAAATATGTGTATATGAATAGCGTATGTGATAATGTAATTGTCTAGTCTATATATTAATAGAAATTCAACAATCATGTTAAATTCAAGAAATAAATGGACATCGGGTTCATCGGGTTGGGTTGGGTTCAAATAATATTAACCCAATATCAACCCAATACCTACGCTTTGAAAATTTTACAACTCGATTAAACATCGGGTTGCTTCGAATTGAGTTATTTCACGTTGGGTTGGTCGGGTTTTTGAACACCCCTACTTAAAACTACTACCACTTGAAAGTTTGATGACTATTAGCAAACTGTGAAACAACGATCATCTTCTACCCTAATCTCCCTCCCAATTCCTTTGTGAAGGTACTTCTCTCTTTCTCTCTCTCTCTTTCTCTATATAGAGGTCTATTCAAGGGGGAACTGAGTATTTGTGGTAATCGTGAGATTTAATCTAATCACATAAATTAATAATCTATGGCTAAAAATAAAGGAAAAAATAATTATTGAAATTTAAAAAATAATTGATGAATAATTAATGTTAGTATATGAATAAGTGCAACAGGGTCAATATCTATACTATATTATAAAACATTTGGCTAAAACTCTTAAAAACTCTTAAACTCTTAAAACTCTTAAACTCGTTCAT
>NC_037536.1:11213805-11214891 GCF_001531365.2 Cynara cardunculus var. scolymus | reverse complement strand
GTAACTAATTGCAGATAAACATAATCAAATACAAGATAAATATCTTATTTTAAATATAAAAAATCTAAAATATAATTAGTATAATCATTGAGTTCTAACAGAATACTTAATTACTATCTTTATAAAATATTATATTATTAAATTTAAAATTAAAATTAAATTATAATAAAAAATAAATTAAAGAAATTATATAAAAAATAAAAACTTTTAAATAATTGATTTGACATTAACATTGATATATATATATATATATATATATTTAATTTTTATGATATCTTCAAATTAGCCGGCGACTCATAGGCAATGGCTTGGTTAAGGGAACCCACCGGAGCCGTAGCGAAAGCGAGTCTTCATAGGGCAATTGTCACTGCTTATGGAGTTATTGTCTATCGTTGGCCTCTATGGTATAATCAGTCGGGGGACCTGAGAGGCTGTGGTTTACCCTGCGGCGGATGTCAGCGGTTCGAGTCCGCTTATCTCCAACTCGTGAACTTAGCCGATACAAAGCTATATGATAGCACCCAATTTTTCCGATTATAAATACAAACTTCATACCAATCTATTGAATTGTTTGAATTTTTATGTAAAAGCGTGAGGGAATGCTAGACGTTTGGTAATTTCTCCTCCGACCAGGATGGGCGAGGAGGGATTCGAACCCCCGACACCGTGGTTCGTAGCCACGTGCTCTAATCCTCTGAGCTACAGGCCCCACTCCGTCTGGATCATATTTCTTACATTCTCATCAATTTTATATACTTTATTTGAAAAAAAAGAAGCACGTCCATTCTTCTTCATTTTTAATAAAGTTACCAAACGAAAGGTTTTGTATATTTTATTCAAAAATAAAATCATTATTGTTTTTTTTTTTTAAACACATAATCTATACTATCTATACTATATTATAAAACATTTGACAAAAACTCTTAAAAATAATTTTTTATGCACGAAGTTGTTTATTGATGCATATTACTTGAAATTTAATATTACAAATAAATTATGCATAAGTACAACTTTTTAAAACTCCATACTTGAATTTGTCTAACTAACTGTAAATAAACATAATCAAATATTGGATAAATATCTCAT
>NC_037536.1:11202156-11212860 GCF_001531365.2 Cynara cardunculus var. scolymus | reverse complement strand
TGTCAAATTTTTATGATATCGTCAAACATATATTTTATTCAAAAATAAAAACATCATCGCTTTCTCAAAATCACATAAAGCCATATTATAACATCAACTGATATAAAAAATAAAATGAAATATTAAAAACACGATGTATCTCGCTGCATTGCGCGAGTACGCTTCTAGTATTTTCTAATTCAATGAGGCTATTTTGAGCGTGCTACAAATCTGTTATTCGAACTCAAAATACATTTCATCGAATAAAAAAAAACACAGATTCTGGATTGTATCAGAATCGTATAAACCCTAGGAGACGATCGACTTGGTTGAAATATTCAGAAGCGATTCAATGGATGCGAACGGAGGAGGTATTCGGTTATTTTCTTCTTGATTTCACTATGAAGCACATTGCTTATGATTTCTATAATGTAATATGAAACAGGTAGAAAGAGTGACATGATGAAGGCGCAGAGAGCATTCACCTTCTCCAACAAAGCCAACGAGACAATAGATGTTGACAATGAGGATGAAGATGAACTTGATCGAAGTGGAATCGAAACAACAGGTATCAGAATATTATTTCCCTAGCAAGATATGAAATTATTTTGATCAATGTTAAATTTTCTTGGTTGTATTGTTGTGTTTTCGACACTGTGGGAACACAATATTTTATATTTATCGTCAATAATTTGTAGGGTTTGCTTGAAGATGTTGTGTTACATTGTGATAAAAAGAAACTATGGTTCCATGTGATGCCCAAAATAGTTATTAACAAAAATTCAAACAAATTGAACATTGGGGTATCCATCACTTACTTGATCAAATACCTTTTGAAATAATAGGTCGTTATTTGATTTTAAAGATCTGGGTTGCATTTACTGAAACTGTTAAATATGAGTTGCATTGTTTTACATATATATATATATAGATATATATATATATATATGCATACACAAACATACAATTCTATACTTTAGTCATAGTGTCATAAGCACATTTCCATTCACTTTACTCCAATATAGAAACTTGGGAATTAACTTTGAAAACTGTCAATGCTTGATTTTCCTTTATCTTTCTTGCATTGTAGATTCAACATTACTACTAGTTTACCTGTTTGGTTCATTGTGGTTGAGTGTGGTACCAATTGAACATTGGGGTATCCATCACTTATTTTGAACATTGGTTCATTGTGGTTGAGTGTGGTACCAACAAGAGGTAACTAAATAGATGTATGAATAGTTACTGATAAGCACAAATATATATATTTTTATGTCAAAATTACCTTGCAATTAATGTCAATTAGATGCCTAAAATTTCCATTTTTATTTAAGATGATATTTAATTATATGAGGTCATTTAAGTTTGGAAAAGAAAGGGAAAAAATTTTGATTTTTATGTTTTGATCTCATGTTGTAGCAGCCAACAACAACAACAATGACAAGATAAAGCCCATAGCAGCAGCCCAAGACTGCTGCCCAAATCAGAATTCGCGAGAGAGAACGTGCAGCGAGATATGGGGAAGGGGGGCAGCACATCGTGGATCATGGGGGAGTACGAGGAGAAAATGGAGGCTGTCGATATAGAGGAGATCGAGAGTGACAGCAATCGGGGGCAGTCGGTCGAGAGGAAGCAGCCGAGAAGCTGAGGCTGTAAATCGAAGAGGAAGCAGTGGTCGATTGAAAGAAAAGAGGGAAAAGAGGCTGTCCATTGAAGGCTGTAAGTCGATCAACAGCAGTAGAAAACAGAAGTCTCGAAAGAAGTCAATAGAAATCGATCGAGAGAGAGATAAAGGGCTGTTCGGTTGAAGGCAGAAAATCAGAATTCGAAGGACAGAACCTGTCTATCGAGGGCTGTCGATTGGAGCAGAAAAGAAAAAAATCGAGGCTGTCGATTGAGGCGAGAAGTAGCAGTAGCACGGCAGAAATCGAGAGGAGGATTAGAGGACTAATCGAGAGTTTCAAGAGGATTGATCAGGACTGAAATCGTGAAGAAACAGTAAGCCTATTTCGAGATATTGGGTAGCCATTTTGAAGACAAATTCCAGGTTTCTTCACTAATTCTTAAATTTCAATCATTTTGTAAATTCTTTTTAGTTCTAAGTATGAGTAGCTAATCTTTTAATTTCTAGTAATGGGTTTATAATCGACTTGAAATTTGGATGAGTTGAGACTCAATATTGTTTCACAATCGATTGAATGCATTTGTACAATCTTTGAATTTCAGTCCCATACATTTTAAGTTAGAATTTGTGAGTTGGATCCCTTGCTTTTTCTAATTTGAATTCGTTATGTTAGAGGAATTTTTTAATACGTAATTGTTCTTAGATTTCTTCGAGTAGCAAGCGATACTCAATTGATGCGTGTGTTAGTTGCAAGTGTCGTAAGGTTGTACAATCTAACCCAAATAATCGGCATCCAATTGTTGGTTAGGTTTGGTATTTGTTGATCTTAATGCGATTAGCAATTGAACTCTAAGTCCTTGACTAGACTAGATTAGCTAATTAGAGATTAGTTGTTAAAACGTTTTATACTAATCGTGCTTTTGTAACAAATGAGGCATTGATGCGTGTTTAATGTTCACGCCAAACTGAATTCTATCGAGAAAGTATTTATTTGAACGAGTCGATGATATATAATCCAAATGATTAGTTGATTGATGCTCATTGCTAGTCTCGTTCTTATTAGTGTTTAAAATTTCCAATTTATTTTGCATATTTAGGCTGTTTATAAATCATCCAACCCCCCTTTTTATATATTGTTAATGTTAATGAATTTGCACGCGTTTACGTCTTGGACTTATGGTTAACACCGAGTCCCTGAGGAGACGACCCTACTTATCGCTATTACAAGTGTGTTTTAGAGATAATAGGCTTATTTTCATAAATTTTATTATTTGCCGGACTCGACATCCGTCAGTTATATTGTTGATCAATGTTCTCTTCTAAAGATATGAAATTATTTTGAACAATGTTAAATGGTTTTGTTCCTAATGTTGTGTTTTCCATAGTGTGGGTAAACAATATTGGATATGATTTGTAGATTTGCTTTAAGGTTTTGTGTTACAATGTGGAAAAAATATTGTGGTTCTATGTGGTGTCCAAAACAGGATTTACCAAAAAAATAGATCAAATTGAACATAGGGCGTTTCCAGCCTTAGTGCTTGATCACCACAAATCAATTTACCACTACAGATTTGGGTTGCATTTATTGAAACTGTTAAATATGGGTTGCATTATTTTACATATATATGCATACACAAACATAAATTATTTTCAGGTTTTTTTCATTATTTTACCACATTAACCAGTTTTATATGTCATAAAAGGATGTATATAACATGTTTTAGCAAGTCTAAGAAGTTATTTAACATGTTTTGGAATGTACAAAACACTTATTTGTTTCAAAAAATTATCCAACAACTTAATCATTTCAAACACTAAAGTCCATTGGGTTTTTTAGACTCTTCCCATTTCTAAAAGGAAAATGGGGAGACTAGACTCTAGGCTTAACCGCTTAGGTTTATATCCGTTTAGATAGTTAATTTAAATATAATCTTTTATTTATTTAGTTTGAATTCAAATAATATTTATTTAAGTTTTAGTTTTTTAGAATTTTTTTAGATTTAAATTTTATCATCATTTTGTCTTATTTGAAATTTTTATCTTTTCACTTTTTCCCCAAAATCCTAGTCTTCAGATGAAACCTTCTACAAGTAGTGATGTTTATTTATTTATGTTCGTTTATGTTTGTTTAGTCCGTTCGTTTATGTTCGTTCGTTTAGCATGTTAACAAATGAACACAAACACACTTGATTTCTAAACGAATGAATGAACACGAACACAAAGATTTTTATTCGTTTACCGTTCATGTTAGTTCGTTTGTTCGGTTAAGTTAAACGAACAAATATGAACAAACATATGTTCGTGTTGGTTCGATTCGTTTACAACCCTAATTAGACCTAAACTTGGATGATTATAATATTTTGAGTTGTTCAATACATACCAACCACTAGTATTTGATTTTTTGAATTGGAATTAAAATATTATTATATTTTTAAATATTAGGTTCTAACCGTCCAACCCAAACCTCACCAATCTAAACCAGTATATAATGAATTAAACGGTCGTTTACCAAACACTTGTTCAGTAAATACATATCAATAAAATTCAACACTATCACTTATTTATGGAGTAAGATTTTAGTCAACAAAAACTGCATTTTATGCAACAATTTACCCGGTAAGCGCTAACCGTGGTAAAAATTGTCATCCTCACTTACCAAATAAGACTCTTTGTCCTTGTCTTGATCTTACTGGGTAAGATTCTTGGTTCTTGCCTTATTCATCCGGTAAAGTAATATGACTTGATAAACACTTATCTAGGTAAGTGTTTGGTAAACGACTCCGAAGTTTTAGATTATGCTTTTTCAAACTGAAATAGTTGAGTTGAGTTAAGTTATTCAAACTATGTTAAATTGGCCAACACTACTCACCTACAACCTTGATAGATTGATTGTTATTTAAAGATCTAATTATGAAAAAAGTTATAAAGTTACCATGTATCAGGCAAATTGATAAATTTTACCCCCGAAAATGAAAGTAGCGATGGCCAAACCGGTCCGGTTCGGGATCAAGACCGGTAAGGACCGGTTATATGACTGAAATCTAGGTCCGGTTATGGATTTGGGGTGTTTTGCGGGATCGGGACTGGTTATGGGCCTATGGCCTGGCCCGACCTGATTTTTAAAAAATGTAGCTATTTTATAACAAAAAATGTAGCCGTAATTTTTCAAAAAGAAAAAAACTAGCTGTTTTTTGGCCCTTTTTCGTATGTTTTACTTTCTAAACACTATATATAAGTGTCTTGTTTGAGGGATTTACATACCAAGTTCTCGATTCACAAAAACGCAAAAAAACGTTCAAAATTATCGGTTTCTCGCTATATTTTGTAAAACAATGTAATTTTAATTATAATAAAACGTATTTTTAAAGTGTATTTGAGTGACCTAATTACAAATTTTATAATGTATTAAAAATATATATCATTAAAAAAATAAAAAATAAAAATATTTTTTAATAACCAGGACCGGCGGCCCATAACCGGTTACAATAAAGCTTGACCGGGCTCCACTATTTGATCAGGACCAGGACCGGGACCGGTTACGCCAAGACCGGTTATGAGAAAACTTGGCACCGGTTGGGACCGGCCCGGCCCGACCCAGGACCGGTTTTTGGCCATCACTAAGACTAAAATTACTAGGAAAGATTTGAAGAGAAAATTACTACCTTTGGGCTCTTGGGTTGGGCCTATTATATTAAGATTAATCTTACATAATTTATCTGGGTTGGACCAAATCGTTTGGGCAAAACATTAGTTTTATTTAACAAGTTGGGTTAGAATTGAATATGACAATGTTGAATATATATTCTAAAAATATATAATAATTTTATTTGCTATCTTTTTAAAGAATATAATTAATATTTATGAAAGCAAAAATGAATGTTTTATTTATTATACTTTAAAATATAAATTGTTGTATTTACTAGAATGGAAAGGAAAAGGACCAACATCGATAGACGCTCGAAAACCATCGGCGGAGGGGGTCCCCCTTTTCACCAAGGAAGGGACGAGCCGCATTGACGATGAAGAAAAGGTAACATGAAAATAGAACAACGGGTTCTTGGAGTCGTAGGAAGATCTCTCGTCCGATCATCCTAAACACGAGGGAGCTGTTCCCAATGTGAGATCAACAGCAAAAGAAACCCATAAACATCACTTCTTTCTCGTTTTGACCCTATATGAGATAGAACTCTTTCAATTCATGAGAGAAAGTGCTTTAGTAGCGATTTCCCTGTTCTARTGCAAGACGCAAGGAGAAGCACGAGCGGAGCGGTCTGGCTAGACTTGCATTGCCCCTTAAGGAGATCTAGCTTATTGGTCTAGTGCTTTCGGGTGCTTGCCAGTTCTGAATGACTTCACTTAGCTTGTCATGTTCTTACGAGAAAGAATCTCTTCTCCAAATCGAATCTACGCATATCAAATTCAGCACATAAGCTCTGATTTTATTTTTAATTATGAATCCTAAAAAACCAAAAAATAAAAGTATATCCTTTTTATTAGTTCTTTTTTAATATGGTTAATTATATGCAAATGGTACGCATATTAATTCAATTTTCATTTTATGAAAACATAGTTCCATTTGAAGCATAACTTTCATAACCATAAGGGTGGTGTCTGATTGGTTTAAGCTTGGTTCTAAAGGTTAAAAGTACCAGGAGGTCACATGTTCAATTTCAAGGAGGCATAAAAAACCCTTGTGGCCACGGAGGTTCAAATACAGTGACTCCAGACTATCTGCAACACATGTGATCGTCCTGAGATTAGTCGATTCGCATAACGAATTGGATATCCAGGTTAATAAAAAAAATCCATATATTTTAATACTCAAGTTGAGTGGTGTCACATCAACACCTAACTAATCAACATAATTATATGTGTGTTTTTAACAGTTCAATTTCCAAAAAAAAACCTATGTAACAAAATCATGACTTTAAAGTAAGTTTTATGAAATGAAAATTGATAGAAAGCAAGCATTTTACATATTTATCATATCTAGGGGTAAGTTTAAATGAAAGCGTAATTATTTTGAGTGTCTTGAAACTAAGGGACTGTTTACCTAAATGCTTACTCGGTAAGTGCTTAATGTTAGGAGTCAACACTATAATTTATTTAATTCGGTAAGATTGTAGTACATCAGAACGTATCATATACAACAATGTACCTGGTAAGCGCTTACCCGAGTAAGAGTCGCCACTCCCACTTACCGGGTAAGACTCTCTGTCCTTATTATCGCTCTTACCGGGTAAGATTTTTGGCTCTTGTCATGTTCATTCGGTGAGGAAAATTATCCGGTAAGTACTTACTGGGTAAGTACTTACTGGGTAAGTGTTTAGTGAATGACCCCTAAAATATTCATGTATTAATTATGATAAATGTGGTTGTAGATATCCATGACAAAAGTTATTAACAATGAAAATACATGATATATTATGAATTATGAAAATGATTTTTTTTTATTAACCTGGATATCCAACTTGATATACGAGCCGACTAATCCCATGACAACCACCTGTTTTGCAGATAACCCAAAGTCACCGCATTTGAACCTTCTTGGCACAAGGGGATTTTAATTTATTCCTCATTGAATTTGAACCTGAGACCTCCTGATACTTTAATTTTGATCTTTGAAGTCAAGCTCAAACCAATCAGGCACCACCTTTGTGGTTAAAATGAATTATATTCATGATTATTTCATCAATGAGTTGTAAGATGTAATGAAATAATTGGTTCTTGGTTATTACAAGAATTTATGGTTCTTTTTTGAACTTTTCCATCACTTGTTATTTGCTATCAATCGAATATCAAATTTATATTATGATAAAGAAAAAAGAGTACATGAAAGTACAAATCTTTTGATTTGCAATTTTGCATATCTAAACAAAAGAGAGAACATGAATATACGAAGACATTTAAAATACAAATATATCGTATCAAAAACATATCTGATCTTTTTCATTTATTTTTGAAGCAATTCGCATCAAATATCGCATATAGCATGAATCTTGCAAGAAATTTCATACAAATTTACATGACTTGAAGGATTCTCCCATTGCAAAAGTTCCATAACCCCTTTCTCAATCTCTTTGGTATCCCTCACTAACCCTCTTAAGCAAAATGCAAAAGCACTTAAACTCAACACCAATTCATGCCCCTTCACCTCCTCACACCCTTCTCCAACAACAAATTCCTTTGATCTTTCTAGATATGAATTTACCATCTTGCCCATCTCATCCTCACTATGCACATTGAGCTTTTGAGGGCTATATGGTAACTTCCCCAATTCAATATCACTAGAGGGGCCACTCTTTTGAAGATCCTTGTCAAGCTTGTTTAGTGATTTGACCAAAATAACCCTCTCAAAACACTTGATTGAAGGGTGGATCATTTCCTTAAAGAGCTCAACATCACCTTCAAGAATCTTGAAACTCATGGTTCTTCCCATTTGCCTTGATTCTTGTTCTAAAGATTCATTTGCATGGTTCATAAAGACCAAAAGAGCCTCCATGTTTGATAGTGTCTTTAAAAGCTTATTGTAACAGACACCATTGAAGGGCAAAAACCAAAAGTTGGGTTCCATTTCAGCCTCCTGAATGAACTTCCTTAGCTCATTCACATTAGCTTTGAGCTTGTTTCGACCATTTCCGATGCAATCTTTGCTGCCGCTGCCAAGGCTCACCGCGCATACACACTCGTGCAAAACTTGAAGGGTCTTCGAGAGTTGGATCTTGGCTAGAGTTGAAGCTCTAGTAGGTTGGAACACGAGTTCGACAACAATTGAACAAGATAATCCGATGAATGCTTCCACAATTCTGATGATTGCAAACTCCGTTGGTGACCCGAAATTCTCCCTGCCCAGAACTAGGACAGCCCCGATTACAGCCGACACCCCACCGGCTGGACCGTACATACGGCTTCGCCTAATCAGGCTACAGAATATGAACCATGGAAGAAGAATCAAGAACCTTACTTTAACAAACTTCTCAAGAACAAAGCAGCCCAACACTCCATACACAGTTCCTAACACAGTGCCTTGAGCTTTGAGATTTGAAACCCTAAATGCGGCTTCTCTCGAAGCTGCAAAACTTATTGCTACAGGCAGGCCAGACCATATCCCATTTTGCTTGCTGTAGATTAGTCCAAACAGAACAGCAAAACCTACTGATAATGAACATTTCAATGCTAGCATGAACCTTCTATGCCTCACAAAGGTGCTGATCCATTCAGACAGATTCCATTCTGGATTCTTTTTATTCCGTTCATCCCTTGATGACAAAGGGTTTGCCGATGAACTTTCTGTCATCTTTTTTTGAAGCAATTTGGAACAAAATAAGAAGAAAAAAGAGGGCAAATCTTTGTGGGTTTGAGGAAAAGAATGGAGGGGAAGCATTAGATTTTCAAGATTTGACTCGGGAAAAGTTGCCAAATGATCAGAAGGCATGCAGGACTTGAGTTGGTCAAAGGTTAGGGTTATGTTTTCTTGAAGCTTATGCAAGCTATCCTTTAGATCATGATCAAGGATTTGAGGTGGGAATGAATGAAGATGATGCAAAGCAATCTGCAGGCCTTTTACAGGTATCTCCACAGCTTGCAGCTTTTCTGCTGTATTCATGCAGTAGGGTTTCAAGAACTCGATTGGAAGTGTTTCCCATTTCATGCTTTCCTATACCAGAAAATACTGTTGTAAGTATACAATATCCTGATTTTTACTTTTAACTTGGTACAAGTTGCATGAAAAAGTAATGTCGTTTAACTTGATTCTAAAACTTCCATTTTGGTATCTAAGATGTAAAGTTTTAAACATTTAAGTATCCGGGTAGCCCGGTTGAAACATTAACCGGTTACCATGCTGATGTGGTATCCAACTCAGTTTTATTTGCAGCATTAACCGGATACTACATCACTCGCCGCATCAACATGTCATTAACATGGTAACTGGTTAATGCATCAACCGGTTACCCTGTTACTTAAATGTTTAAAACTTTACATCTTAGGTACCAAAATGGAAGTTTTGAAAGTACGTTAACTAAAATAAAAATCAAGTTAAAATATGTTTCTTTTTCATGCAATTATCAATTTATAGTACTAAAACAATCTACGGTCGAAGTGTATACATATGCTTTTATATATATATATATATATATATATATAAATTGGGTGGTTTGTACAAATGAGGATGGTTTTCATTTGATCGTTAATATATATATATATATATATATATATATATAATGAAAACAGGAGCTTACTTTCTTGGAGTTGATGGCATTTAGGAGTTTGGTTCCATTAATGGATAGGGAGTTGGCTTGTGAGGCAAATGCTTGAGCACTTATATTGTCTTGTGCACAAAATGCCTTCACACACAGTTTTAGTCTCTCTGAGGCATTATCTACATAAAGCTTGCACTTCTTCTTCACCTAAAATCAAAATACAACATATATAATAATATCATAAACTCTGTGTAGAATGCATGCATATGTATGTATATATATATAGACGTATAATCAGTAATTACAGACCTAATAATTATACGAACTTATAAACCAATTCTTAGTTATTAGTTGTGTTACAAATGAAACCATACGTATGAAAATGCAATTTTTATACAGTATTGGTTCATATATGAAATTTCTCACATACATATAAAACAACATTGCATTGTATTAATTTTCACACACATTGCTTCATATACTAAACAACGCATGAAAATTGGTTTGTAAGTTCGTATAAATTATTGGATTTGTAGAAGAAGGTGACCCCTCCACCCTCTTTCTTTGGCGCTTTTCCCCTCTCTCTCTCTCTCTCTCTCTCTCTCTATATATATATATATATATATATATACATTAGAAGGGTACTCGCGCAATACAGGGAGATACATCTTAATTTTAATATTTTTTTTTATCTCAGTAGTTGTTATAATATGGTCTTATGTGATCCTGAAAAAGCAGAAAAAAAAACGATTATGTTTTTATTTTTGAATAACATATAAAACTGAAGATATCATAAAAACTTGATAAAAATATATCGATATTAGTATCAAATAAACTATTTAAAATTCATATTCTTTGTGTAATTTTTTAACTCAAATTTTTTATTATAATTTAATTTAG
>NC_037536.1:11192941-11201504 GCF_001531365.2 Cynara cardunculus var. scolymus | reverse complement strand
AAGAACTTTTAAATAATTAATTTGATACTAACATTGATATATATTTTGCAAATTTTATATGATATTTTAAATTTTATATTTTATTCAAAAATAAAAACATTATCGCTTTTTCAAAACCATATAAAATCGTATTATATCGACATAGATAAAAAATAAAACGAAACATTGAAATGGAAATATGTCTGCACGAGTACCCTTCTAGTATAGTATAGATACACACATGCGTACGATATGCGTCTTGCTTCTTCATTTGGTTCTAATCAACAGGACACCATTCTTGCCTATGATTTTTCCGTTACATGATGATCGTGAGATCGATGAGATATATAACGTATGTCGGCTTCTTTTAATCTAAAACTACACTTAATAACATAAGTTATTGGTCATGAAGGTATATCGGTGGATTCCACTTTTCTTTTTCGTTACTTTCTTTAATTATTTTCAATTTTCTAGAGTCATCATCCCATTTTCTTTCAAATAAATACCTTTTTATATTATTATTCATTTTAATACATAATTTAAAGAAAACATTGAGAGATCATATAACTATCCTCAAAAATTAAGATGATTATATATTAAATAAAAAAAAACCAAATACAATGGTATTTTTGTATTTACATTCATTTGTAAATTACAATATTTCTTTGGTATTCACGTAAATACTAATACTAATTACCCTTTTTAAACTCTATATAAATGAAAGACAAATCCAACCAATTCATTACATAAAATACCTGAATACGATTTAAATACGAGTCTTATTCTAACACACACACACACACATATATATATATATACATATATATACATAAATATATATATATATATATATATATATATATATATATATATACATATGATACCACTACATTTTGTTGGGTGTGGAAATCTTGAAAATAAATCAAGTATGTACGACTTTGACGATTCACTTCATGCCAATTTCTCATATTTTTGACCCAAAAAAACTGTATTACAAAATACATAAATTAAAATATTTAGTCTATTTACTTTATAAAAATACGAGTTTTTAATTATTGGTAGACATGTAACAAGATTAATAATACAAGAATTACAACATGTAAATTTCATTTTCTTAATATCAGAGATCAAACAACTTCCGTTATCATTGCATGCAAATAAATTGTTCTGTTTCGTTTTTAAAATAATATGACTATTTACCATGGTATCACATGTATTTCATTTATAAAGGAAGTTACTGTATTTTCAAAATATTTAAAGTTCCTTTATGTTTCAATACGATTTATGACAGATAAAACAAAAAGAAATCGTATCGTATTAATTATGAAATAATTTAAAAGAAAATTATTATATTAATTTAAGACAAAACAATATATTCCATATTATGCATAATAATATGAATACCATGAATTTTCATTAAATATCATACATTTCTACTTATATGAAATTATATAATGATTTTGAATGGTCTTTTTTTATTAACATGGATATTCATCTCGTTATGCGAGTCGACTAATCTTAAAATGATCACCTGTTTTGCAGATAACTCGGAGTCATCGTATTTAAATCTACGTGACCACAAGGGGAATTTTATTTCTCCTTTGATTTAAACCTGAGACCTTCAGGTATTTTTGACTTTTAGAGTCAAGCTTAAACTAATCAAATATCATTATTATGGTTGAATAGTTTTTTTTTTCAATAACACATTCGAAAACTAGACGTAAAAAGGCTAAAATATGAGAATTTGTCGTAAATGTGCATGTCGGGATTATTACCTGACACGTAGCCAGACTTGGATATGGCAGCAATAAAGCAAGAACACAGGCCAAAACCCCGATGGCGGTGCTGGCCGCCACGTGTACCGGATGCATGACCGGATCAGTCTCACCACCCATATCATACGCCACCACGTAGATGATCACAATTTGTCCCAGTGCTATTCTCTTCGACACCAAATGAGTCCGATGATCCGGCAGCATCACCACAAACGCCGCCACGGCAACCACCGTCGAAGTAAGCGCCGTCGTCAACCGTGATGGTCCTATCGCCCAAAGCCCTAAGATGGCCGGAATCACAGTCAAGAAAGTAGCACAAACGGCGTCCCAGCAGCCACGAAATGCGTCGCCGAGGGAGGCGCCGGTTACTATGAGAATGACTGTTACGTAAGAGAAGGCCGGGAAGGCGACTTGGCGGCGGAGGGCGGAGGGGCCGAAGAGGGTGGCGGCGGCGACTATGGCGCAGGCTAGGGCGGTGCGGAAGGAGGCGGAGAGGCAGGAGAGCCATAGGGGATTAAGTTTAATTAGCATTGTGATTAGTGGGGGTTAATGAAGATTAGAGATGTAAAGAAAAAAAGTAATGTGAGAAATGTTATGGCGGGGAAGAGGGAAGGGTGCACTTATGAATTTATACATGACTCTTAATGGTGGGTCCCATCAACCGGAAAATTAAGGATTAATAAAATATTGATTATAGTTTATTTATTTATTTATATATACAAACGTTTTACGATATTACTAGTCGTATATCTGTGTAATGTGGTAGAGTCATGAATTTTAACGATTTTGAAGTTTTATTGGTTTTATTAGAGAAGATTTAACGATGATGTAAGTTACACTTGGTCTTTACATATTAATACAATTTGAATAAATAAAAGTTATGGTTCCAATTACAGTCCATCGATGAAAAAATTGTATGACAGTTTAAAATCAAATATATTTAAACGACTCCATAAATATGTTCGATTTACACCAAGATCAAAGAATCAAGAGATTGAGAGCGAGACCGAGAGTTCTAGAGCAATTGAATGAGATGAATGAGAGAACTTTTAATAACTCATGGTAAATATCGGTTTGAACCTCACATTAGGGGATAAGAAGAAGACATAAATGTATGAGAGGGTGAAGACATGAATGAAATGTGTCAAAAGTATCTTGAGAACATGAAAAAAAAAGACAATAATGTGCATTGGTAACTTGTACTATATGTTATTTTAATGTAGATTAAGAGATTTTAATACTGAATGCATAAAGTAGTAGTACTGAATGCATTATGAGTTGTTTTTAAGACTTTGTGCATAAATGTATAATATTTTATGCATTAAATATTGTTTTTAAGATTTTTGATAAAGTTGGTTCATAAGATAGTATAGATAATAAATTTTAATATCATATATGATTAATTTATTTGAATGTGTTTAATCATATATAATTAAATGAGGACTGCGATAAATTATAAATATGTGAGATTGTTATAAAAATATTTTTACATTTTTTTTTATCAATGATTATGATTTAACGTATTGTTTTATATATGTTTTTGTTTATATTGTGAAAAAATATACAAGAAAGTTTTTTTGGTTTAAATAGTGAAATAAAAACTATACATTAAAAAATATCATATTATAAAACAAATACAGATTTCATATTAAAATAAATGTATATGGAACATATTTTTAATCCTAATGCTTAATTGAAAAAAATCATGTGAAAAATATTTTTAGATTGCTTTTCACGGGCTTACAACCATTTCATTGTTCTCATTGATTTTCGCATATTTTATATATATACACACACGGACACATAGGGACCAAAATCTGGTGGCCTCCTCCGGCAAGTGATGACCTCCTCTAGTCATCTTGTCCGACCAAAACGTCGTTTTTGACGATCATCTCTCTTCCCCCTCTCTGCTATTGACAACCATCTACATCTACATACCTATATACAACGTAGGTATCATAGTGGTAGTATAGTTGGTATTACAATGGTACCACAGTTGATATCATAGTGATCTCGAAATTTACTTGGTGTGTTTTGGATATCACATTGTATGTATTTTGGGTATCATATTGTGTATTTTGGGTATCACATGGTGTTCGCCGAAATAAGGTTTACCGGAGGCCGGAATCAGGAGAGAGAGACAAAGGAGAGATCAAATTTTAAATACCTAAAATGCCCTTTAACTAAAAATTTGATACAAACTACCAAAAATTTATCAATTGATTTGTGGTGAATGAACTACTATATATATATATATATTCGTATAAGAATACAAGTTAAGATAAGAGAACTGTAAGAAATGATTTCAACCTTTAATCACTTTCAATCTCATGCCAACCTGTAAATGGCACTTTAGAAGAGAATCTATTCAGTGTATCCCATTACTGTTGATCTACTATTTCTCTTCAATTAAGAGTGATCCGAGGATGGAGATATTTTCTCACATTTTTCACCATAAATTTCATTGTTATCGAAACACAACCCATACATATATATATATATATATATATATATATATATATACACACACACACAGAGAGATAAAGAAAAAATGTTCAGTTGCAAACATGTTTTCCATTATAAACTGGGGGACAAAGAAGGATGTGAAACGTGTCTCTATTCATTCTCATTCATCATTAATAATGAACGTGGATTTTCTACAAGATTAATGATTCATAACGAAACTTAATTTTGCATTTGAACTTGTCCTTATATATATAATTATTTTCATACGTTAGACGTTCATAATTGTTTTGCATTTTTCACATGTTGTTTCATATGTGAAACAACTAATGCAAATCAATTTATAAGTTTGTACGCTTAATGGGTTTGTATATGATTATATGTCACACATATATACACCTATATATCACAAAAAATTATGATTACTATACTGTTTAATTAGTAACATGACAAAAGCTTACCGCTACACTACTAGAAAACTAGGTATCATCAGCCAATTTTATCGATGACCAAAAATTCGACTACAACAAGTTTTCCCGGCAAAACAAAAAACTGTCAGTGAATTTAACAATTTCCAATGGATCACCATCGGATCCTAAATTATTTCATTTTTTAATTATTTATTCGTAAGGCCGTCGATTATCTCCAAGGCCGTCGGTGATCTGTCGGTATTTAGTGACGTCGGTGATCTGCCGGTATTTCGAGGTGATTTGTTGGTGACTAGAATAGTCGGCGACCTTATACTATTAGTGATGGTTTCACCCACCATGACTTGTCCGGCAGACTTTCAATGATGGATTACTCACGTATTTTTCCATGGATGAGGCCTTCATGTTTTGTAGTGTTAATGATGAAGAAAAACATTCCCTCTTTCTATATATTTGATCAACTTTTAAACGTTCGTACATCATAATTAAAAGAAAAATTATAACTTTATCTATCTTTTAATTTGGACACTTATTTTTCAGGACAACTTTAAATATAAATGTGGACATTTGTTGTGGGATGGTGAGAGTTGATACAACATATCAAAGGCAAAGACAACCAGTTTAATGGAACTAAGGGGCCGTTTACCAAATGCTTACTCGAGTAAGTGAACATCAAGTCACGTTATCTTATCGGATGAATATGGTATGGACTAAGAATCTTACCCGGTAAGAGCGATACAAGTACAAAGAGTCTTATCCAGTAAATGAGGGTGACGACTCTTACCATGGTAAGCGCTTACCGGGTAAATTGTTGCATATGATATCGTTTTGGTGGATTAAAATATTACCCGATAAGTAAATTATAATGTTAAATTTTACCAATAAACGCTTACCGGGTATGTGTTTGGTGAACGGCCCCTAAATGTTTAACGATTTGAAGTTGTTAGATCAACGTTTTAATTGATGTTAACTACTAAAATGGAAGGTTTTACATGAAAAATGAATAATCATTTACTGATTGAATAATATGAACATCTTCAAAAATAAAACCATATGTTCAATCATGAATATCGCCAACCAACATCGATACAAAATTCGTAGGTAGAAAGGAACCCCCCTTGCTACACATTGAACATAAATACAACTATTGCAAAGTACGACTGTGGTCAATCATTTTCACAGATCGTTTAATGAAAATACCAGAAGTGTAATTAAGGCCATGCCTTATAGTATTAGACAATCCCAAATATTTACTATATTTGTCTGTCTCGGTCATATTTACGTCATGGCAAATTTCCGCTAGATGTTCCATGTGAATACTCGTGCTAAAAAAGATTAAAAAAAAATCAAGAAGTTAAGTTTTGCCTTGATCTACACTCAAACCAGTCGAGCAACTCCATAACCTTGATTGCCTCATAGTTTATCGCTTCGCAGTGAAGTTAGCTATCACAGACAAACAATACATATATGAACGATGATTGACGCCAACCTCATAACCTGGCACCCATGAATCATTTACTTTTGCTCATAACGTTATTTTAAAGACAGAGAAATCCTTTAATTACTATCGTAAAGAGTGAAGGTGATAACAGATCACATGCATTATGAAAGTATTTCAAAAGAAATTTAATAAAAATCTAAATTTGTTTTACATTTGGAATGTTCTTATATTATGTAAGGAATTATATTTAAAATCCACTTTAATTGTTTTCTTATTTTGTCCATAATTTTTTAAATCAAATTAAATATCATAACAAATGTATTGCAATAATAAATTTAAACTAGAATATAATAATTAAGTAACCACTAAGTTGAATTAAAATAATTATATAATATGTCTCTTTTTTTTCCAAATACATTCTTACGAAAAAATATTATGCAACCGACATTTATATATAGAGGTGAGTTATTACAAATGTATATACTCACACATATATATATATATATATATATATCAATAATATATATATATATATATATACTATATTATAAAGCATTTGACAAGAACTCTTAATAACCATTTTTATGCACAAAGTACTGTTTATTAATGCATATTACTTAAAATTTAAGATTACAAGTAAATTATACATAAATACAACTTATTAAAGCTCCATATTTGAATTCGTGCAATTAACTGCAGATAAACATAATCAAATATTGGATAAACATCTCATTTTAAATATAAAAAATCTAAAATACAATTAGAATAATCATTGAGTTCTTTTTTGAAAGGCAAAAAGGAAGGACAAGGAAGATAGCTACAACATGGCCATTGAGTTATAACAGAATAATTTACTTATTATCTTTATAAAAAATTATATTATTAAACCTAAATTAAATTTCTTTATTACTAAACCTAAATTAGATTATAATTAAAAAATTGAATTAACTAATTTACACCAAAACACAATAACTTTTAACAAGGTTAATTTGATATTGACATCGATATTTTTTTTCAAAATTTTATAATATTTTCAAATTTATATTTTATTCAAAAATAAAAAAAATATCGTTTTCTCAAAAACACATAAAACCGTATTATATCGACATAAAAAAAGTATTTAAAATCAATATGTATCTCGATGCATTGCACGAGTACCCTTCTAGTATGTATATATATCAATAATAATTATTACATCACAATGATATGTTATTTTTTATTCTTAATATATATCTTAGTTGTAGATTTTATGTTTGTAATTAACAACAAGTATTTGACATAGCTCGGTATAATTAGAGTACAAAACTTAAAGGGTCTCGATAATATATAAAACAAGTATTTAGTTTTTTGCTTAGCAAACGTCCCCCTTAAAACAGTTAATAAGTGAGGACCGAACAACAAAGATAATATTTCTCGAGTCACATATGTCAACAATTGACTGTTATAGGAATTACTGATCACTTAGCAGGTGGTTTAAATAATAAGACTAAGTATCGTAATAAAGCAGAACGGAAAGGATAAAACAAAGTTTATTTATTAATTACTGAATTTTTTTATTTGAAAATACATTTCTAACCCATATGAAGTAATCTGTAAAGTCGATTTATATATGCATCTTCAAATAAACTATTTAAAATTTCTTTAAGTAATTCACAGATAAAGATTTCCTTTTTTAATCTTTTTATAATATTTAATATTATTATTTAAATCGACCAATTTTTTTATATTTTTGAAAAACTAAAACAACCATAATTCGATATAAAAAAAAACAAGTTAAATTACTCAAATACTGATTTTTTTAATTATTTACTAATAATATAATATTAAACGTGTTCAACAAATTCACTCTCTTTCTGCCTTCATTGAATTTTTTGTCGACTAAATTTAGGACGCATAATCACATACATAAGAATTTCGTACAAAAATCGACAAAGTGAGAACAACCTCCAACACAAAATCTATAATTTATTTAAAATAAAATAACAAAAATAAAAATTTATAAATTTAGTTATATTAACTTTAACAATTATTTTATTTTAAAAACTCTAACATTAAATATCTATATTATATTATAAAACATTTGATATAAACTCTTAAAAATCATGTTTTATACATGAACTATTGTTTATTGATGCATATTACTTAAAATTCAAGATTACAACTAAATTGTGGGTAAGTACAATTGTACAACTTATTAGAACTTCATGTAACTAACTGCAGATAAACATAATTAAATAAAGGATAAACATCTCATTTTAAATATAAAAAATCTAAAAAATAATTAGGATAGTCATTAACTTCTAACAAAATACTTAATTATTTTATTTATAAAAAATTATATTATTAAATCAAAATTTTAAAAAGATAATTAAAGAAATAAACAGAAAAGGGAGAAATTTAAAATAGTTTAATATCAATTTTTTTTAATTTTTTTTATTATATCTTCATATTTATATTTTATTTAAAAATAAAAACAT
>NC_037536.1:11182653-11192841 GCF_001531365.2 Cynara cardunculus var. scolymus | reverse complement strand
AATTCTCTTTGTAATAGATAGATTCAAAATCATATGAGAGTCGATTAGGGTTTCTTGAGAGTTTGTAATTTCTATTATCAATAAAAGAAAAGCAGCCGCTATTTCTCTGTTTAATCTTCTTGTTTACTTTCTCTTACAAACTTCTAGTGTAAATCGTTCTACTTTAAGATCTGGGAAATAACAAGCATATCAGTTAGAGCTGCCAGAAGAGCTGAGTCTGATTCACAACATTTTTCATGTGTCGAATCTGCAGAAATATTTGGCTGATCCGAATCTAGCTATACTGTTGCCAGAGATTCAATTAGACAGTAAGTTGAATTTTGTAGAAACACCGGAAGCTGTTATTGACCGAAAGATCAGGTTATTGAGAAACAAAGAAATAAGTCTGGTGAAGATTCGGTGGAAGTTTCACAAAGGACCAGAAGSAACATGGGAATTGGAATCAAAGATGAGATCAGAATACCCATGGCTTTTTTATTAAAGGAATTCCGAGACGAAATTCTTTTAAGGGGTGGATAATGTGATAACTTGATCCTGGTTATCACCCAAGGTAATTAATATGTGATTATCTGATTAAATGATTACGTGATAGCATGATAAGTTGATACGTTTGATCATGCTGGTATGTGAAAATTAATTGTATAATGTGGTTATGTGCATCAGAATATGTATATATGTAGAAATATATATATATAATATTTTACACACATGCATATTAGGAAATGCATAGTGTGTGTGGATGTATGTGTGCATGGTTTTGAGTATGCGTGCATGTGAATGAATTGGTTATTATAAAAAGGGGCTGTTAGCCGACTTTCCAGATTTGGAAATGTATAAAAGAAGGGCTTAGCCTCCATATTTTTTCTTCTTGCCTTTTGATAAAATTGTGCGATTTAAAGAAGAAGAGTTGACCGGATTGCAAGTGTGTGATTTCAAGATCAAGTTGATTTCAAGTGTTTGATTTCAAAAGCTTGTTAAGGTGAGTAATTTCTAAACTCCTTTTGCGTAAATCTTTTACTGGTTATATATGAATCTTGTTTATTATTTGAATGAAATAAAAGGATTTTGCTTAAGGATTTTGTCTGGACAAAGCTTGTCTGGATTGTTTAAAATCGGTCAAAGGTTGGACGATGTATTGTCCGGATTGTTTTAAATCGGTTAAGTTGTGAGCGGGGTATTGTCCGGACTTGTTATCCGGACAAAGATGTTGATTTTGATTCTAAGTGTTAATCGGTCAAGCTTTATTCGGTGTGTTGTCCGGATTGTTGACCGAAGATGAAGTCCAGCTAAATCAAGTGACTGGATTTGAAGTGATGCCTTGTGTTTTTGATAAGAAATGTTATTTTATCATAAAAAGGGAAGTTTTGAAATAAATGACTTTGTATTGATAACAATTTCAATGACTGTGGTCTATTTGGAATTGTTTTGTGAAATATTTTGATGAGGGAATAAGGGTGGCATATCAAGGAGAGGTGTACCATGGGATAAGGGTGGCATATCGAGGAGAGGTATACCATGGTATAAGGGTGGCATATCAAGGAGAGGTGTACATTTGGATATAAGGGTGGCATTTGTATGTGTGATTGTATGATATAACTCCTTCTATTATACCCTTTAAGATTATCGTGTTCCGGAATCTTTATTTCTTTGTGATTTAAAGATTTATGATCAAGGTTTTTATTGGAAATCATATTCTTGATGTTATTGAGGAGAAAAACATCAGGTTTGGCCTGAAACTTTATTTAAACCTTGTTTTGATTTGAAAAGGTTTAAAAGTGGCATTATGTGAARCCTGATTGGTTATGAGGTATGGGATTTATATAGCTAAAAGCTTTGCTTGAARTGTGGAAAAGATCTGGTATTATGTTCTTATTTATTCATATATTTGTTATATATATGAAATGTTGTTTTCCATAAAGATTTTGGTGATTTTCATTCTACAATAACATAAATAGGGCATCTCACTAGACCTTCCGGTCTAACCCTCGTTTTGTGATTTTAACTATGTGTTGTAGGAGGTGTGGACGGTAAGGGAAAGGGAAAAATGTGATATTTTCCTATATGCATTTTTCTTGAAAATCTGTTTTAATGTACAGTTTTGATCAATTAGTACAAGTAATGTATTTGAAATTTTTTAGACCTTGTATTTGGTCATAATAGATTCTTGTACTAAGGGACCTGAATGGAATGATATCATGTATTTCTTTTGTATGAAATATGAGTTACATGCAATGTATGGCTTGGGGTGTTACAGCGACCGATTTAGAAACAAATTGTTCCAATCTTGAGTAATACAAATCAAAATCGAAAATAGTGATACAAATGGTATGAGAAAATCAATTTAGATCAAGAAAGGCAGAATCCTGTGAACAATCAAACAACAACAAACAAAAAAACCTGATTTCTTAGATAAAACAGCAAACCTGTGACTTCCTTGATGAAACAGGATTTCCTTGATAACAAACTACGATAAAAGACAGCTTCCAATCGAACAACAACTTTGTATTGTGCGATGAATACCAAAATAAAAAAAAGTGCTTTACCGAGTGTGGTTTCTAAACACTCAGTTTAGAACCCGATTAGGTCAAACTTTGAGCGATTTAAGAACTGGTTGAACTGTTCTTGAGCGTATTCGATCAACAAGGAAGAAAGACTTGAGCGATTTATCTGAGCGATTTAACAAGCGATGAAGATGAATAAGATGGYTGGGCTAGGCTAAAATAAACCGAATGGACCTGAAAAATTATGGGCCTTGACAGATTTACTACCAAAAACACAAAAACAAATCAAAAATTAAAAAAAAAGGATCAAAACACTGGTTTTTGAAAGAAAAAAAAGAACACAAAACTTTTAAAAAACACAGATTTTCACCAAAAAACTAAAATTCGGATGATCAAATCACAGATCTTTGTGAATAACAAAGATTCACAAAGTGTTTTCGCACATTTTGTTCTCGAAAATAACGCAAAAACACACAAATTTAGAAAATAAAAATCGGATAAAAAAAATGAACATGAAGAACATAAAATGAACACAGAAAAAAAATTAAAAAAATTCCAGATTTGTTGATTTCTTCTTCTTGATTTCGTGCACAACTTGCTCTGATTACCAATTGATAGTCCCCTTCAATGATCAATCTTCATGAAAGCTTCATAATCCATGGCAGATCTAACATGAACATTCAAGAACACATGATGAACTTTGAGAGAGAAAGTCAACATTCAAAGCTTGGTCAACTCTCTATTACGTAATCAGAATTTTTACAAATGAAGCTCTCTCCCAAGATTACAAAGACAAATACCCTATTTATAGGGTCAAATTTCTAAACATGGTCAAAGTCAAACCTATCTAAGAAAAGTCAAACACAATGACTTTTACAATTATAGACAATATTTAACTTTCAAGACGAATACAATTTAATACTGATTTTCAGTCCTAACAGATTGATATTCGAATAGGGATGAAACAAATGAAAACCTTAAGAGTAGAAACGGGAAGAAACAGATTAAAGTTCGATGATCTTGAGCGATGTAACTGGTAAGGATGACCGGAGACGATGATGAACAGGAAATGAGAGTAAAAGTAAAAAATGAAAAGTAAAAATTAGTCGATTATTTATAGTCAAAGTCAAAACTCGTTCAAATTCTAAACCGCTCAAGGCTTATCCGGATTAGAATAAATCAGTCAAGAGGTGTCCGATTTATGGAATAAGAAACAACTAATCCGGACAATAAATTGCTCAAGACATAGGCGATTTAGAAGAACACCGGTCAAGACTATTCCGGTTTAAGAATAAACCGCTCAAGAGTCAATCGATTTAGAGATAAATCGCACAACAAAGAACACTAAATCACTCAAACGAAGGATTAAATAGCTCAACAAATAAGCGATTTAAGGACGAAAAGCACGAATGAAACAAGCGATTTAAGAATCCAGTCAAAACAACTAAGCGATTTACAAATCCGCTCAATCCCTTGTAAAACATATCCGGATAAGAGTTTATCATATAACCTTTTGTCCGGATTAGTCTAAATCGGACAAGTGTTGTCCGGATTTGTAATAAATCGGACAAGTGTTGTCCGGAGTTAGTCTAAATCGGTCAAACACTTATATTTTTAAATTCTACTTCTTTCAACAATTAGATAATGTTTAAAATACCTGTAAGAAAAATATAAATTGTTAGTTCAAAACAGATAAAATTCACTCCCCCTCAAAATATGATCAGTTAATCAAAAACAGATAAAAATCCACACTCCCCTCAAATATAGATTCCCACGATCAAGAAATTTAAAATCAGATAGAAAAATTGAAACACTGACTTGTATTTAAAAAATACAGATATTTGACCAAATGAATTTGAATTAAATACAATTTAATAAATTGAACTGTTTTTAATAAAAATTCAAATTTTCAAATTTAACATACCTAACTTAGATACAAGAAAGCTAAAACGTTTTTCATCTAAAGCTTTCGTAAATAAGTCAGCTAACTGAAATTATGTTTTTACAAAATATAGTTCAATGGTTCCTTTTTCTACATGATCTTTAATAAAATGATATCGGATATCTATATGTTTAGTTTTTGTGTGTTGAACAGGATTACAAGAAATAGCAATAATGCTTTTGGAATCACAATAAATGGGCATTTTATTAAAATAAAACCCGTAGTCTCTGAGTTGTGTCTGCATCCATAAAACTTGAGAACAGCAGCTTGCAACAGCTACATATTATGCTTCGGCAGTGGAAATGAATACGCAGTTCTGTTTCTTTGATGCCCAGCTGACTAACTTATCTCCCAAAAACTGCAGATGTCCTGATGTACTTTCATGTCCAACATACAGCCTGCATAGTCTGCATCTGAATAAGCTGTCAGTTCAAAACTAGTACCCTTGGGATACCAGAGTCCAAGATTAGCAGTATCTTTAAAATATCAGAAAATGCGTCTAACGACACTTAGATGGGACTCATTTGGATTAGATTGATATCTGGCACAAAAATGTGTTGAAAACATAATATCAGGTCTACAAGACGTCAAATACATTAAAAAAACCTATTGTGTCTCGATATGTTTTCTGATCTACAACTTTTCTAGACGGATCAACATGTATTTTCGTTCCATGAGCCATATGTGTTTTGATAAATGAACAGTTTTCCATATTAAATTTCTTCAGGATGTCTAAAATATATTTTTGTTTGACAAATAAAGATACCCGAAGATAATTGTTTTACTTGAAGACCTAAAAAAAAGTTCATCTCACCCATCATGCTCATTTTAAAACGCGAAACCATTAAGGCATAAAAGTTTTTGCAGTATTTTGGGTTTGTAGATCGAAATATTATGTCATCTACATAAATTTATATCAAAATAATATCAGACTTTTCCTTTTTAATGAAAAGGGTTGTGTCAATATTACCTTTCGAGAAGCCTGACTTTACCAAAAATTCTGATAATATGTCATACCAGACTCTCGGAGCTTGTTTAAGACTGTAAAGAGCTCGGTCAAGGATGTAGACATGATCCGGCTTTGACTGATCAACAAAACCCTCCGGTTGTGCAACATAGGCTTCCTCCTTGAGAAGACCATACAAAAATGCTGTCTTGACGTCCATCTGGTACACTGTGAAGTTCTTGTGTGCCGCGTACGCTAGAAACATTCGTATTGCTTCAATCCTTCCATCTAGTACACTGTGAAGTTCTTGAGTGCTTCGAACTGGTTCAGCTCCTCTTGCATTGCGAGTATCCAATCCGGATCAGCTAAGGCTTCAGATACCTTAGTTGGCTCAATATTACTCAAGAACGTGGAGTATAAACACTCATTTGCTGTCGCAGACCGTGTACGCATAGGTGCTGATGGATCACCAATAACTTGATGTATTGGGTGATTTCTGGTCCACTTCTTGCTATGAGGTAGGGGAATATAGGAGCTTTGATCAGAGTTTTGATCAGTGTAAGTACTTGGGGAGTCTATAGGAACAGGTTCAGGTGAAGGTTCAATATTAGAAACTGGAATAAGTTGAATATCTGGTTGAGGTAGGATATTTTCGTCTTGTTCGACCGATACCTCTTGCACTTCAGAATTTTTGCCATCTTCACGCTGAACTGGATTGTTATGATTTTCCATCTTTATTTCTTCATCCACCACTTCCGTTTCTTTTTCTGTTTCATTTACTGGCACATCGAGAGATGGACCAGATAACTGTTGTTCACTCTGAATATCCCTGGACAAAACATTAGACTGATTACATTTATTTTCAAAATATTTTTCATGAAAATTCTTAAATAATGAATCTAAATCAGCTTTATCAGAATTAGACGATTCTGGTTGATCAGCTTTCGCGTAGTGTTAATTATCTGCCCGGGTCCTGAACTGAATTGTTCARAAGCCACATCAATGACTTCATTGAAAGATATGTTCACGCTCTCATTGATGATTTGGTTCTTTTATTGTAGACCCTATACGCAGCAGATGAAGAAAAATAAAGCACCTGCAACCAAAAACTCGAAAGAATTTGATATTAGGTATTCTTCTATTTATTATTTCATACGGAGCTTTACCAAACCTTTTGTGAACAAGTGAGCGGTTCTGGGTAAAACAAGCAGTCACCACTGCTTCAGCCCATAAAAATAATGGAAGTTTTGAACAGGTAAGTAATGTTCGCGCCACTTCCACCAATGTTATGTTCTTTCGCTCAACGACACCATTTGGTTGCGATGTTGGCTGCCGAAAATGTATGTGTAATACCGATGGATTCGAGGAATGAACCAAGTGTGTTATTCTTGAATTCAGTTCCGTTGTCAGTTCTGATTTTCTGAACTAGAGGTTGCAGATTGTTTTGGACTGTCTTCAAGAATGAAATTATTGTTTCGGCCGCTTCATCCTTCGACCGCAGAAAATGTACCCAGGTATTTCTGGAATAGTCATCGACTATTACCAGAACATACTTCTTGACATTTATGCTTTGGACTCGTATAGGACCATAGAGATCCATATGGAGTAAGTGTAGAGGACGTTCGGTGTTGAACTCTGTCCTTAGATTATTTGAAGCTTTCTTCAGTTTGCTCATCTCACATGTGCCACATACGTGATCTTTATGAAACTTTAGGTTTGGAATGCCTTTAACCAAGTTGTCACATACCAACTTGTTGAGATACTTGAAATTTAAATGTGAAAGTCGCCGATACCATAGCAGATTCTGCTTCAAGGATGCATTGGATATCAAGCAGACGTCAGTATCTACTTGTGTATTGGATTGGTCAATCGTGTATAGATTTGATATTCTGATTCCAGCTAAGAGCTCCTTACCATCAGTAGTTCGGATGCTGCATTAGGTAGCTTTAAAACAGACTTCTAAATTTTTGTCACAAAATTGACCAATGCTAAACATATTATGTCCAAGTCCTTCGAAAAACGACACTTTCTTAATCATTAAGTTCCCATAAATTACGTCATCGTATCCAAGGATAGGCGCGCATTGATCGTTTCCAAATCTTACAGTAACTCCAAAAGATTCAACATAGTTAGATAATAATTCTTTTCTATCAGTCATGTGCTTAAAACATCCGGAGTCTAAGAACCAGACATGCCGGTTAACCTGGAAAAGTGAATCAATTGGGTTTTGGTACCCATTTTAGTTTTGGATCTTTAAGCACAGTTTTCGTTGGTGGTATACTGTAAGTACCAAACCAACGTTCTTTAAAATACAATTTCTTAGATAAAGCAGAAAACGTAGAATGCATGAAATGATAAGGCTTAAAAGAAGTAAAAGACTTAAGTAACTCATTCACTCCACACGGAGAACAATTATTTTTACCATTTCTAATATCATACAATTCATCAACTGAATATCTTTTTACAGAATTATTCAATATCGAATCATTTAATACAAAATTAGTAAAATTATTCTTTTTCAGTCGAGTTGAAGATTTGTCTTCTTCTTTTACTCTCCAAACCTTGTTAAACTTCAACGTCTTATCTGAAACAGAAAATATAAAATCATCAGATTTAAGTAAATGATGAACTTTTTGTTTATTTTTATTTGTAAGCTTCTTCTGTTTACTTGAATTCTTTTTGGTTTTATTCTTTTTATAATACACATCCTCAGAAACAGGTTTTTTATTAAAATTCTTTTCAAAATCTGAAGCTAAATCAGAATCCTCAGTCATATTATTTTTAACAATAAAATCTTCATGATTGGGTAATTTATTTGGAAAATCAAATTGATCAATTTCATCATCTAAACAAACATCTGAATTCAAGATATTTGCAAAATTAATTTCTTCATTAAAATTATTTATTTCTTCAAAATCAGAAGCTTCACTTAAAGATTTATTGCACGAAAAATACCCAGACTCAACATGTTCTCTTTTTGCTTTAGAATTTTGTAAATCTTCAATTTTATTTAAAAATTCTTGTTTTTGTTTACTAAATGAAAGTCGTTCTTCAGTTAAAATCTTTTCCAGCTGCACCACTTGTTTTTCTAAAATTAAGGTAGAAGTATAAAACTTTGGTTCAACAGGTTTTGATTCAAGCTCTGCTTTGGAATAACTATGAAAATAATCTGTTGAAAGTGCAGAGTCTTGATTTTTATAACTTTCATTTAGGTTAGTATATTCAAACGGAACCTGCATTTTGTCTTTTCTTTGTCGATTGAAGTCTTCTCGTGGTTCTACCTCATCAGAAAATTTTGTAAATTCTATTGAAAACTCGGGACTGTAATCAAGATATTCAAATTTGTATAAAGTCGGGGCATAATATAAAGTTTTTCCTGAAAATTTTGGATTTTCATACCCTGTTAGCTCCATTATTCCTATCTTGTAAAAGTATAGAAAAAGTATGTTGCAAGTCTTGATAGAAGGTTAACTCCACATAAGACAACAAAGGATTAGCGACAGAAGCCGTATGATCGAACAAGTGAAGAGTGGCAGAACCTCTGATGCGTCTCACAGAGGTTCTGGAAAATAGTCCTCTGATCAAAAGAACATGCAAGTCATTTACAGCAGAGCCTCCGAGATGGCTCACAGAGGGTCTGCGATTTTCGTCTTCTGTGAAGTTTATGTTCTAACAGTTTTCGAAGGTAGTTAGCCGCATGTGTTTCTCACGTGACTAGGGCTTAATCGACTTTCTTTGGAAGACCCAGATGAAGACACGTGTCAAGATCTAGTCTCTAAGGTCGTGAGGAACTAGTATAAATAGCGGATAGGGCCTTTGTAAACTGTGCGCTTCCAGTATTGTAATTGTCAAAATTTTCAATTGAATTGATTGAAAAACCTTTGGAGCAATTTTCTTGCATTCATCTTCTTCATTGAGACTGTGTGTTCTTGGTGTGTTTAGAAATTCTAATCACTTACTCACTCTGTTTTTGCTCTTATTAATATTTCCGCTGCACTTCAATTGTTTTAGAGCTTATTTAGAGTATTAGATCAATACCAAAGTTGAATTCAGATCTAACAATTGGTATCAGAGCGGGTTTTGAATTCTAATTCAATTAATTCTTCTTTTTGGTATTAATATGTGATTCCTTGAACACCAATTTCTTCAGATTACCCTGTTTCACTCACTGTTGAATCAGTTTCATCTTGTTCTTATTTTTTCTTCAAATTTCAATGGCGAACATGGATAATACCTTGTTCATGAGTACTGGATCTCAATCCAAGCCTCCCACGCTTATCCGAGAGGAATACCCACAATTAAAAGTGCGCATGATCAACTTCCTGGAGGGAATTCACCCAAGAATTTGTGAATTTCTCTACAATCCACCATACGTGCCAATGAATTTGATTCCACGAGCTCCAGCAACTGGTACAACCCCCGAAGTTCCTGAGCACTATGAGCCAAAACCAATTGCAAACTGGAGCAATGAAGATAAGGTATTGGTTGAATTGGGAAGCAAATGTAAAAGGCTGTTAATCATGGCTATTCCTCATGAGATTTTCAAATGTGTTGATCACTACCAACTATCTATGGATATTTGGGCAGAATTGGAGAAACAGATCGAAGGAGGGAAGAAGACTCTTAAGAACAACCGAGCCATTTGTATTGATGAATATCATAGCTTCAAGGCTAAGGAGGGTGAATCCCAGTCAGACACATACTCCAGGTTCAATACCTTAATCAACAATTGCAAGAGATATGGAGTGATGAGAACTACAGAGGACAACAACTCTATGTTCTTGAAAAGTCTTGGAAAC
>NC_037536.1:11174836-11176118 GCF_001531365.2 Cynara cardunculus var. scolymus | reverse complement strand
TTAATAATCTCTTTTTGTATAAAGTTTTACTTCTTAGTTAACCTTCACTTGTTTTCTTAGTTAGTAGGTTTACCTCGCAAAGACATGCAAGGTTTGAGGGGGAGTATATGCTTTAAAAGGAATAAAACCTAATGAAGAAGCAAAACGTTTTTTATCACAAAAGTCTTTTCACAGATCCTCTGTGATAACTCTCAGAGACTCTTTGAACAAGTCCTCTGTCTATACTTCCTATCTTCTTAGGATTTTAAATGATTTTTGTTTTGAGGGGGAGCCATGGAAGCTGGCTTCAAGGGGGAGTTTTTGAATTGAAAATCAAAACCTCAGAAGGTGCCAAAACTTTTGAAGTATCTTGATGTCAGAGGTCAGCTCATCAGAACCTCTGGCGCTTCTATCAGAGGCTCTGTGGGTTTGAACTGAGCAAGTGCTCATCTATTTGAGGATTTTCAAACCGTTTAGGTATACAAAGGTGTAACATGTTAGAAGGCCCCGCACATATCACAGAGGCTCTGTTACCCTTAGGCTTCTGACAAAAATCGCTTATATAGTTTTCTATTATTGATATGGTGCGTGTGGTTCTGTGGATAAGGGTTAAAGTTGACCACGTGCGTGTCACACGTGACATATTTTGATTCGTCTATCCCATAACCCACTCATCACGTATATCACCAAATAAATGGTTCACTTCCCTAAATACTCCTCCAGCAAAATCTCAAGCTTTCCGGCAACCCGCAAATATGTCTTCAAGCTCAGCATCCGTCTCCGCTCAATCCAAAAACAACCCAAGCCATAATGAAGTGAACCAATCTCAGGCACTGACCTCTCATGCCATATCTTTTTTACAGAATCGATATGAGAAAGTGATGCTGGTAAAGAAACCTAACAACTACTACTTCGCTCCATCCTCAAATGGCTTCCCGGAATACACTTATCCACTACTAGAGATCCTTCGCAATCACCCCATCTATTACGCACTCACCGCAACAAAACCAACCCCTGAAACCTACCTCACCCAATTTCTTCTCTGTTCGTACATCTGCACCCTGAAAGGTACTGGATTAAGCATAGTGGGCTATGCTTCACACCCAATAATCAAATCCCTTGTACCAATGGAGATGAACGTCGAGACTCTACGTATTGCCCTGCACCTACCTACACTAGACGTTCTGAATTTGGATGCCTTTGCACCAACTCCAACAGATACGGAATTGATCGAATTCCTCGAATTCCACTCATATACGGCAAAGACGAAAATCATCAAACGGACTGAATTCAAGAGGAAGGG
>NC_037536.1:11172145-11174091 GCF_001531365.2 Cynara cardunculus var. scolymus | reverse complement strand
TGAGAAAAAGAAAGGGAAAAAGAGACCCATAGTAGAAGAGGGTCCAAACAGTCCTCTGCCAAAACCCAAAAAGAAGAAATCAAAGAAGGCCCAACCCACAGAGGTTGAGGTCACAGAGGCCGATATTCAAGAAGGCCCGGCAGAGGCTGTACCTAAGCGCAGAAGGTTGCGCAAGGCTATTCAAAAAGAGTCCTCCACTGAGCAAATCCGAGATATAATCTTCGATCTCCATCAGAGTTTTACAGCGCCCACAGAGGTCGCAGATTTGGGGATAGAACTCGTGCTAGACAACGAAGAGGAAGAAGTGGGGTTAGAAGAGGGTGAAAAAGATGCCAAAGGCACAAATCCAAGCCCCCCTCCCAGTGTAACCTACATGGCTAGGGACCCTATTCTAGAGGGAACCCCCTATTGAAGAAAGCGTGCACACGCTGAACCCTGAACCAACCAACCTCGCAGAGGACATTCTTCCGTCCTCTGTCGAAAGCACAAACCGGGAACCCTATTCTACTCCATCATCCTCTCAAAAGGATGGTAGTTTTATCATAAGAGTTTGTTTGCCCAAGGACTCGACACTACCAAGAGAGGCATCTGTTGCCCCTCCACACGTGAGTGAACCACCCAGTCATGCTTCCGAGGCATGCGAGAGAATCACCGAGGCTACGGGTCTAGAACGCCCAAAGTCTCCACTCGATCCCTCTGCCAAATTAGACTCTAAACCTATTAGGCACGAAATCGACAGAACACCGGTAGGCTCTCCAATTGGGGATGTCCAAGGATCTGGTGGAAGTCATCGAGATGACAACGCCAAATCGATCACTGAGGGCGCCTTACACTCTAAGGCTACTAGGTCACCTGAGTGCCTATGTGACGAAGGAGGAGTTACAAACCTTCACCACATAGGTACTCAAGAGGTTGGATGAGTTGAAAAGCTTGTTCTCCTCCTCTCCGCCAACAGAGGCACTTACACCTCTCACTGAAGGAGTTGACTTCTACAACTTCTGAACCCAAGGCGGCCTTATCAGCTCTTCAGAGCTCTGTCCTCAACAAGGCTGATCGCACAGAAGCCTTCAGGGTGCTGTCTCTCAATCCTTCTTCCATCAACACACTCAAGACAGAACTGACAGAGGTCGCCGCCCAGTACGCTACATACATGATTTCCACTGGCTACACGAACTACTCCGCCTTCAAGGATGAAATCAAAGAGATGTTCTCCTCTGCGATCACTGTTGGCGTCGACTCCTCATCCTCCAGGGCTAACATTAACCATCTAGCCACTCGCAGAGAGATAGACGCAATGGTTGACGCCCTCGGAGAGACCTTGCAGAAACACCACGACCATCTTCTCGAAGAGGCCCGAGCTACTAACGAATCCATCAGAGACTGCATGAAGCAACTCGTCAAAGAAGGTCACTCATTCCGAAATGAAATCTATCATTGCATCTCTACCAAGAAATGGGCCACAGAGATTGATAACAACACCACCACTCTGAATGCTGAAATGGTAATAGAGAAGATGGAGAAGGCGGCCTCCAGAGTACTCAGGCGCTTGAAGAAGGCTCCCCTCACCTCGTGCAAGGCAGAGGTTACTCAAATCCATGATGATCAGGGAGGCAATGACCCTGATCATCATGAGGGGGAGAAGAAGACAGAGCCAAAGAAATCAACCTCTGCCAAACCACTGAAAATAGTGGATTCTGCTGCAGCCCTATTCTCCAAAGAAATATCTCAAGAGCCTACGGAGAAAGACAAAGGTAAAGTGGAAGACGCGTTGCCAAAGAAAGGATCTAGCTCTGAGACACTGGAGGAGATTAATGAAGATGAAAATGATGACCCTGATCTGGTTCAAGCCCTCAAGGCTTCTCTGGCAGAGGCTCGGATGAAGAAAGGCAGAGCTCCCATCCCCAAAGTCGGAGAAGGCTCTTCCAAACTAGCCAAGATACCTGAAG
>NC_037536.1:11139127-11171255 GCF_001531365.2 Cynara cardunculus var. scolymus | reverse complement strand
CAATATGTTGTAGACGATTATCCAGACTCTGCTGTTGAGTAAACTTTTGTAATAGTGTAGGCCTGCACAATTTTTACTTCTTTCAGTAATGTAATTTTTTTGCAGAGGTTGAGATTAATCTCCTCTTGTATTTTTCCTTAAGTCAAATCTTGCACCCAACTGTCYACAATTACTTTTTCAATACTTAGGGGGAGATTGTTAGCTCCATTATTCCTATCTTGTAAAAGTATAGAAAAAGTATATTGCAAGTCTTGACAGAAGGTTAACTCCACAGAAGACAACAGAGGATTAGCGACAGAAGCCGTATGATCRAACAAGTGAAGAGTGGCAGAACCTCTGATACGTCTCACAGAGGTTCTGGAAAATAGTCCTCTGATCAAAAGAACATGCAAGTCATTTACAGCAGAGCCTCTGAGATGGCTCACAGAGGGTCTGCGGTTTTCGTCTTCTGTGAAGTTTCTGTTCTAACAATTTTCGAAGGTAGTTAGCCGCATGTGCTTCTCACGTGACTAGGGCTTAATCAACTTTCTTTGGATGACCCAGATGAAGACACGTGTCAAGATCTAGTCTCTAAGGTCGTTAGGAACTAGAATAAATAGCGGATAGGGCCTTTGTAAACTGTGCGCTTCCAGTATTGTAATTGTCAAAATTTTCAATTGAATTAATTGAAAAACCTTTGGAGCAATTTTCTTGCATTCATCTTCTTCATTGAGACTGTGTGTTCTTGGTGTGTTTAGAAATTCTAATCACTTACTCACTCTATTTTTGCTCTTATTAATATTTCCGCTGCACTTCAATTGTTTTAGAGCTTATTTAGAGTATTAGATCAATACCAAAGTTGAATTTAGATCTAACATACCCAACCCTTCCCGATGGTTAAAAAACCTTGTTTCAATTGGTTTGTTTAGAAAAATGGTTTGATCAGTTTGTCCTCTTTTATACAAAACTTTTTCTTTGGACTTCAAATTTTTATTTAAATGAATTATTTAAAGTTCAAGCTTACTTATTTTAACCATTTGTTCTTCATTAACCAATTCTAATGATTTATATTGTTCCTTGAAATCAGATAATTCGGTTTTTATGATATTGGACTTTTCATCAAATGATTTGGATTCAGATAACAAAGATTTAGCCCAGTCCAAATTTCCAGCATTTTCATCAAATAATTTGATGTATTTTTCTTTTTGCGTTTTTAATTCTTTTTCAAAATTATATGAACGCATTTTTTCTGTTTTTAATTCTTGCTGAAAAGATTGGAGTTTGAGCATCATCTTATGCATCTGTTTTATGCATGATTGCTCCAATACCTCTTCTTCCATTTTCGCACTCTGTTCTTCTCCTTCATCTGAAGAACAGTTATCAGATTTAGCCATCAAGCAGACATGTGCAACAGTTTCAGCTTCTTCCTCTTCAGCTGTCACGTTTAGCCAGTGATCATCTTCAGCCATGAGTGCTTTCCCCACATCTCGTTGTTTAGAGAGAAGAAATTTGTTTTTGTATTAGTCGGCATTTCGAGTTACCGGCTTTCTACAGTTTACGGCAAAGTGGCCTAGCTTGCCACAGTTGTAGCATTTTGTGTGATCATCAGCTACACCTTTCCCAAACTTCTTCTTCTCTTCCGGCTTCTTCTCGTGCTTCTTCTCGAACCTCTTTTCTTCATATTTCTTCTTCTCGCCGAATTTGTCTTTAAATTCATATTTCGAGCCGGTCGAGAATGTTTGATTGTTCGAGTGTGGCCGTTTCTGGAATTTCTTTTGGAATGCTTTAGTCAGCATCGCCATGACATGTTTTAATTCAGACATTTCAAAGTCTGAATTTGAGCTGTTACTTTCTTCTTCTTCAGATTCGCTTGATTGACTTACTTCCTTCATTTGCTTCCCAGATCTGCTCTTTGCTTTCTTCTTAGACACGAAAGCTAAAGGATCAGCAACTTTCTTTTCTTTCTTCTTCATGGAATTACGGATCTCCAAAACTTGTTCCTCGTTCTACTTTGAAGTTTCATAAATTTCATGTACATCAATATCAGATAATGATTTGTTGAATCCGATATGATTAGCATATGGTTTCCACTCTGGTTGAAGATTGTTGAGGAATTTAACATTTATCTCTATAACAGTTTTTGAGATTCCGTTCTTTGTCAGCTCATTTAGCAGTCTGATAAGTCTATCATAGACATCATCAAGGCTCTCACCATCTTTAGCCTTGAACATTCATACGCAGAAATGCAATTAATAATCTTTAATTGAGTTCCCACTCTAGAACCCATCATCATCTTTTCAATTTGAATCCACATGTTGTGACCAATTGATTTATTGCTGTCAATACTGGGGTAGATATCATTGGTCAGTGCTTGCATCATGTAGGACTTGCAAAGCACATCAGCATGGGCTCTCTCTTTCTCTTTGTGCAGTGTATCTGAACTTCTCCTTGATGACTCGTTAAGCAGGTCTTTCTTTTTTTGGAACAGCAGGTGTCTCTCTATAAAACATAGCAGGACCTTCCATCAAAGACACCATAATCAGATCACCTTCTTTCATTCTCTCTATAAAATTGAGGAATTTGTCCCTCCATTGATTATAATCTCCTCTAAACAGCACTAGTGGCTTGGTGTTAGTACCAATAGTCATTGCTTCCCTTGAACTCATTTTATCAGTTAGTGTGATGTAGGATCAACTGCAGTTCAAAATTTGTATTAAAGGATCAGTATTCAAAAATATATCAAATAAACCTCAAACAAGAATATGCACACATTCAAGACTTAGAAAAATTAAAGCACACAAGCTTATCCGGATTAGAAATCCGGTCAAGCTTATCCGGATTAGAAGTCCGGACAAAGAAGACTTGAAATTTTCAACTAAAACAAGTTATCCAGATTAGAAGTCCGGACAACAAGAAACTTTAAATCGCACAAAGATATCACGTAATCCGGAAGAGAAATCCGGTGAGTTTCAACACTTAAGGACAAAGCAAAACTCAATACGGACAAGGAGTAAAAATTCAATTTGGATGAAAAATCTCAAATCGGACGTTTTCAACACTTAGCCAAATTTTCAAAATGAAATACGGACGTAAAAAGTCAACAAGTCAAGGTCAACTAAGTCAACTAGTCAAAGTACAAACAAGTCCACTTAAAATCAAATTCGCTCAAAAAGTCAATGATTTAAATCGATCACAAAAGAAAGTCAAAGTCCGTTCACGAACGTTCAAGAAGTCAAAGTCAAACAACGATCAATAAACTTGTAAGTCAAAATCCGATCACTTAAATCGCATACAATCAAATCAATTAAATCGCACACTAAATCGCTCAACACTACACTTAAATCGCTCATAAACTCGCTCAGGTTACAACCGGACTTCAAATAAATCGCATGATTCACAAGATAAATCGCACAAAACACAAACGACTTACCAAGCAGATTACCTAAATCGTTCACTAAATCGCACAAGAGTCCAACGATTTACCTTTTAATCCGATCAAGACTTACTCGGTTTAACCTAATCCGAACAAAATCAATCCATAAATATTACAAGTCTAAATCGAACAAGCTTTAAGCGATATTCACTTATATCGATCAAGAGTTAACGGGACTAATATTCAAGCAAAAACACAATTTTAACAAATTTTCACCAAAAAATTGGATTAAATCATGAAAAAATATGAATTTTTGAAGAACACCAGCAGATTTCAAAAACTCAAAAATCGAACAAAACATATTCAAAACTTGTTTAAACTCAAAAGCGATGTGAATCAAAATTGTTCTATATCAAATTGCGAATTCAGCGATGTAAGATTTAACAATTAACAGTCAATATTCAAGCGATTTAGGCCAAAAATCGATTCTGGAGCGAAGAACACTATGAACAGAGGAAGAACACGAAGAACAGATCGATCAATCCTCTAAAATTCGTGCAAAATTCTTGAAAAATTGTTTAATCCTCTAATCAAATTGCTGCAGCTTGCTCTGATACCAATTGAAATGCCGAAATTCATACAATTTTGATCATGTTCTTCAAGAATTAGAAATAAGATGAAGTTTAGAGAGAAATTATCACCAAATCTCTTATAGATTGTTTGAGAGAAAAGTACAACTCTAATCTGAGAATTACAGAATTGATTATCACTAATTACAAAGCATATAAAATGGAGAACTTTAATACAATCAATAACGCACATACTTGAACCCAACAGATCTTTTCTATAGCATTTCTTTTCTTGTATTTGCTAAGACTTAGTGTGTATCTAAAGATTTTTTAGATAGGTTTATATCACCTTATCTTTCCACAAACAATCTTGTAAAATCTGTATTGATCTTCTTTATCAATATATATTTTAAATTTAAAAATATTGTGTTTGTATTCATCCCCCCCCCCTTCTACGAATTGTTTTACTCTTCTTGTAGACCCTCAAGGGACCAACACTTAGTCGGTTCAATATTACTCAAGAACGTGGAATATAGACACTCATTAGCTGTTGTAGACCGTGTACGAATGGGTGCTGATGGATCACCAATAACTTGATGTATTGGGTGATTTCTGATCCACTTCTTGCTATGAGGTAGGGGAATGTAGGAGCTTTGATCTGAGTTTTGATCAGTGTAAGTACTTGGGGAGTTTATCGGAATAGGTTCAGGTGAAGGTTCAAATTTGGAACTGAAATAGATTGAATATCTGGTTGAGGTAGAATATTTTCGTCTTGTTTGACCGATACCTCTTGCACTTCAGAATTTTCACCCTCTTCACGCTGAACTGGATTGTTAGGATTTTCCATCTCTATTTCTTCATCAACCACTTCCGTTTCTTCTTCTGTTTCAGTTACTGGCACATCAGAAGATGGACCAGATAACTGTTGTTCACTATGAATATTCCTTGACAAATCATTAGACTGATTAGATTTATTTTCAAAATATTCTTCATTAAAGTTCTCAAATAATGAATCTAAATCAACTTTAATAGAATTAGAAGATTCAGGTTGATCAGCTTTCCGCGTAGTGGTAATTATCAGTCGGGTCCTGAACTGAATTGTTCAGAAGCCACATCAATCACTTCATCAAAGGAGACGTTCACGCTCTCATTGATGATTTTGGTTCTTTTATTGTAGACCCTATATGCAGCAGATGTCTTAGAATAGCCAAAGACCGCTTCATCGGCTTTAGCAACGAACTTCCTTCTGTCCTCTTTGTCATTTAAAATAAAGCACCTGCAACCAAAAACTCGGAAAAATTTGATATTAGGTATTCTTTTATTTATTATTTCATACAGAGTTTTAGCAAACCTTTTGTGTACGAGGGATCAGTTCTGAGTAAAACAAGCAGTCGCCACTGCTTCAGCCCATAAAAATAATGAAAGTTTTGAGCAGGTAAGTAATGTCCACGCCGCTTCCACCAATGTTCTATTCTTTCGCTCAACGACACCATTCTGTTGCGGTGTCCGGGCTGCTGAAAATGTATGTGTAATACCGATGGATTCGAGGAATGAACTGAGTGTATTGTTCTTAAATCATGTTCCGTTATCAGTTCTGATTTTCTGAACTGGTAGTTGCAGATTATTTTGGACTGTCTTCAAGAATGAGATTATTGTCTCGGCCGCTTCATCCTTTGACCATAGAAAATGAACCTAGGTATATCTGGAATAGTCATCAACTATGACCAACACATACTTCTTTCCATTGATGGTTTGGACTCGCATAGGACCAGAAAGATCTATATGGAGTAAGTGTAGAGGACGTTCGTTGTTGAACTCCGTCTTCCGCTTATGTGAAGCGTTCTTCAGTTTGCTCATCTCACATGCGCCGCATACATGGTCTTTATGAAACTTTAGGTCTGGGATTCCTTTAACCAAGTTGTCACATACCAACTTGTTCAGATACTTGAAATTTAAATGCGAAAGACGCTGATGCCATAGTAGATTCTACTTCAAGGATGCCTTGGATATCAAGTAGACATCAATATCTACTTGTGTATTGGATAGGTCAATCGTGTAGATATTTGATCTTCTAATTCCAGCTAAGAGCTCCTTACCATTAGTAGTTCGGATGCTGCATTGGTTAGCTTTAAAACAGACTTCTAAATTCTTATCACAAAATTGAACTATGCTAAACATATTATGTCCAAGTCCTTCGACAAACGACACTTTCTTAATCATTAAATTCCTAGAAATTACGTCACCGTATCCAAGGATAGGCGCGTATTGATCATTTCCAAACTTTACCGTACCTCCAAAAGATTCAACATAGTTAGATAATAATTCTTTTCTACCAGTCATGTGCTTAGAACWTCCGGAGTCTAAGAACCACACATGCCGGTTAACCTGCAAAAGTGAATCAATTGGGTTTTGGTACATATTTTAGTTTTGGTCCTTTAAGCGCAATATTCGTTGGTGGTATACTGTAAGTACTGAACCAACGTTCTTTAATATGCAATTTCTTAGATAAAGTAGAAAAAGCAGAATGCATGAAATGATAAGGCTTAAAAGAAGTAAAAGACTTAAGTAACTCATTCAATCCACTCGGAGAAGAATTATTTTTACCATTTCTAATATCAAACAATTCATCAACTGAATATCTTTTTACAGAATTATTCAATATCGAATCATTTAATACAGATTTAGTAAAATTATTCTTCTTTTGTTGAGTTGAAGATTTTTCTTCTTCTTTTACTGTCTAAACCTTCTTAAACCTCAATGCTTTATCTAAAACAGGAAAAATAAAATCATCAGATTTAAATGAAAGATGAACTGTTTGTTTAATTTTCTTTGTAAGCTTCTTCTGTTTCCTCGAATTCTCTTTGGTTTTATTCTTTTTATAATACACATCCTCAGAAACAGGTTTTTCATTAAAATTCTTTTCAAAATTGTTGATCCTCTCTCTCAGTGATTTGATGATAATCCCTTTTTTCCTTTCATTGTATTTCTGTATCTGTAATTTCAGTTCCAGCGATCATACACTGAGCTTGTTCAGTGATCGCTGATGAACTTGTTTTGAAATTCATTCAGAGACAACGATACTTCAAGAAAACAACANTTTATTGGGTTGCATTGGTTGTACAAATGCAATAGGTTGTATTTGAAATAAACCCTATATATATACAATTATGTAAAGTTAAATTATAAATAATATATTATATCCACATAATTATATTAAGTTAAATATTATATTTTTCTTTATAATGTTATAATACTAGTTGTGTACCCGTGCAATATGGTAGGAGCCGTGAATTTTAACAATTTTGAAGTTTCACTGGTTTTAATAAGAAGATTTAACGATAATATAAGTTACACTTGATCTTTACATATGAATACAAATTGAATAAATAAGAGTTATGGTTTCAATTACAGTCTATCAATGAAAAAAATTGTATAACAGTTTAAAATCCAATATATTTAAAATCCAACATATTTAAATGACTCCATAAATGTGTTCGATTTACAACAAGAGCAAAGAATCAAGAGATCGAGAGCGAGACCGAGAATTCTAGAGCAATTAAATGAGAGATGAATGAGAGAACTTTTAATGACTCATGGTGAATATTAGTTTGAATCTCACATGATGAGGAGAAGACATAGAGGCATGAGACAGTGAAGTCATGAGTGAAATATGTTAAAAGTATCTTGGGAACATGAAAAGGAAAGATAATAATGTACATTGGTAATTTGTACTGTATGTTATTTTAATTATAGATTAAAAGATTTTAAGACTGAATGCATAAAGTAGTAATACTTAATGCATTATGAGTTGTTTTTAAGACTTTTAAGACTTTGTGTTGATCCTCTCTTTCATTGATTTGTTGATAATCCCTTTTTCCTTTCGATGTATTTATGTATCTGTAATTTCAGTTCCAGCGATCATACACTGATTTGTTGATAATCACTCTCTTACTCATACTTACTTTAAGCTTCTTTCAGCTTAAGTAAAAGAACCCCCCAGCAATATCTTCTCTTATATTTTGCTAATCTTTGTGTGTATCTAAAGGTTGTTTAGATAGGTTTCTCTCAACTTATTTTTCTTATATCTTGCTAATCTTTGTGTGTATCTAAAGGTTGTTTAGATAGGTTTCTCTCAACTTATCTTTCCGCAAACAATCTTGTAAAATCTGTATTGATCTTCTTTATCAATATATATTTTAAATTTGAAAATTGTGCTTGTATTCATCCCCCCCCTTCTACAAACTGTTTAGTATTCTTGTAGACCCTTTTGGGACCAACAGATAGTACCAGTGAGCCTCAACCCATAGTTAGGCCCATTGATATTACAGTCATTCCAAAAAGATTAGAATTTCCATTACTATTTCCTGATGAACCCAAGAAAACCCAGACACCCAAAGAAAGTATTGTAATGGATGTGTCACAATCTGGTGATAGTCCCACAATATCTGTCCTAACCAATCCTATAATCCCTTGTAGAGCTGATTCGAAACCCATTATAGAACCAACTTTGAAACCCATTCCAGCACCTACTCTTCAAAAGACTTTTCTCCTATTGCAGGCACTCCTTATATTTCTTATCCCCAAAGATTAAAAAATCTAAAGGAAGAATTATAATTTAGAAATTTTTTTATGTTTTTAAACAGTTACATATAAACATATATCGAGCTTATGTCAAGTTATGAAAAGTTTCTAAAAGACATTTTGAGTAAAAAAATGCTGACTGAGTATGAAATTGTAGCTCTGACAGAAGGGTCCAGTGCACTGTTATCTAGTAAAATTCATCCTAAGCTGAAAGACCCTATAAATTTTACAATCCCTTATTCAATAGGAGGGATAGAAATAGGAAAATCCCTATGTGTCTCAATCCAATGAAAAATACACTGCAACCCAACCCAACCGTGCAAATTTTGTTGGGTCAAGTTGGATTAAAACTTTGTTACAATATTACATAAAATGGTTTGAATCAAAGAAAATATGTCAATCAACAACGGCCGTTTTGGATGTCTCCAACATCAATGTTTTCTTTTCCTAAAGTTTGGTCATTTATTATGCATTTAAGCACAAATAAACATCACTACTAGACAAACACATTTCAAAGTCCAAGTTATTCATGTGTTGCTATCACTTGAACAAACATACTTACAATATTTTCATTTATAGTGTAATTCGAAGCAAGTTCGAGCACTCGAGATGTTGAAAATCAGCTTAAAAACACAATATAGTGTCAAGCTAGTTGCCAATTGAGTTAAACTCACTTCAAAATTAGTGCTAGGCATTTTTGGGCTCAGGCTAGTTTCAGTGCTAGTTTAAGTTAGCGCAATACACTGAAATTCTCGAGCTAGTTTCCATGCTAGTTTAAATTAGTGGTGAAACTAGCGTGCAAGACTGACCTACATAAAAAACTTACTTACTTACGAAGATCAACTGGATAACCTTCTACTGACAAAATGGTGGGTGCTACTGTCTTATCTTATCCCTTCTTCTTTTACCTCAACCCAGGGCTGGTCATTCAGTTCAGTCAAGTTCATATGCTTTCCAACGTGGGAGTAAAAGGAGTTGGACGGAGGAAATCAAACCTAAAGAGCGATGGAGAAATCAAACCAGAATTGATGATCTAAATAAGGAAGAACATCAAGATTGAGGGTTTCAAAGTGATAAAACCTTTACATCTGATGGAGCGAGGGATGATCAAATCTAGAGAAATGGAAATTAAAACAAGAATTAGAGATGAATAGTCATACATGAATGCTGGATTTGGGTGAATCATCACCTGGGGGGAATGTATTTACAACAACTTCGGCCTTGGAAAGAGGAACTTTGCACCTGAATCGACGTTTTGGAAAAGAGACGCTACAAATTGTCTTGGGAAAATAAAGAGCCCTCTTGTTTTGAAAGACTTTATGCATTAATGGAATTGTATCTTATGCAGTTTAAGTTATAATTAAGAGATTTAAGATTTTATGTATAAAAGAGTAGTACTGAATGCAGTTTAAGTTGTTTTTAAGAATTTCTCAAACATGTTTTATAAAGTGGCATAAAATAGATACTTATACAATAATAAATTATAATCATAAATTTTGAAAATTATTCAATTACAAACAATTAATAAATTATTTTTTAAATTTTTTATCAATTAAATACAATGACAAAATTTATCAAATCAAATTTATTGATTTTTTTAATCCACAAAATGTAATTTCTCTGAAAATTAAAAATATGACGTTTTTGAAGGGGAAAAAAAGGGAGGGCGGCGGGAAGTATCAATGGCTCCCAAAAATTAGGTCTACAATGAGAAGGGTTGGACCAAAAGCGAAGACGACTTCCGTCTTTGATCTGTAGCCGTCCAATCAACGCGTTTGAAAACGATCTCAACGGTTGAGGAACATTCTAGAACTCCCCAACACAACTCCTTGTTACTCCATATATACCAATCCTTTTTCATCGTCTCAAACCCTCATACCTCTCTCTCAAACCCTAATTTCACCCACTACTCGAGAGAGAGAAAAAACATTATGGCCGGTAAAGGTGAAGGTCCTGCTATCGGTATTGATCTTGGAACTACATACTCATGTGTTGGTGTTTGGCAACACGATCGTGTTGAGATCATTGCCAATGATCAAGGGAACAGGACGACCCCGTCTTATGTTGCATTTACCGATTCCGAGAGGTTGATTGGTGATGCCGCCAAGAATCAGGTCGCCATGAACCCTACCAACACTGTCTTTGGTGAGTTTTCTCTGCTATTACCGTGAGCTTTTATTGGATCCGAGATTTTTATGCTTTTGAATTTTAGATCTTGAATCTTTGATGTTCAAGCAGTTTTTTGGTTGTGATTTATGTCTATATTACCGTTGGATCTGATATGTTTTGCTATGTTAGTGTATTTTGGCTTATAGTATCTGTGTCTGTTTGGTTTTATTTAGTAAAATATACATAATATGTTAATTACACTATGAAGCCTACTGGATCTGATGTCTTAGTGGTCAAAGCAAGCTATATCTGTGGTTTTCACTTTTTAAATTTGTTGTTTGTCGGTACAACTCCATAGATCTATTGGAAGTGTTTTAGCTTATGGTATGCCTGTTAATAAGATCTGAGATATTGTATTCTGCGTGTTCATTTTCCACTACCGTTGCTTGTTAATTCGTTATGGGTGCATATGATTTGGTCAGTATACACACTTTAATATGTGATGCACAACGTATGTTTAAATCTCGAATATTATTAGTTAAAAAGCGTTGTTGGAACTTTTATATATGTTTCAAGTTTGGGGTTGCAATTTAAATCTTATGAAATCAACTTAAGTAATAAACTAATAATAAAACGTTGTTTTATAAACTTAATAAACTTAAGCAATATAAAACGTTGTTTTATATTGCTCTAAAATCTATTAGATCTATCAATATGGTTTTGTTCCGGGTTCCAGAGTGTAACCTTAGTAAATGTTCATACGATCTATTTTTTATTGAAATTATTTTGCACAACAATAATATAAGGATCCAACTTATGTTAAAATAAATATGTATAATCCTGATATCACTTTAATGTTATTTTTGTGATTTTTTTAAATGTTCATTTATTCTTTTATTTAAATCGTTTGCTTGCTAAAAACAGTTTCTTGTGTTAATTTTCTTTTTTGTTTGGCTTATAAATTGGGAGCGGCAATTGTTGTTCAGTTTGTATCTTTATCCATTTATCAATTGATTATGTTCTGTAAAAATTTGTCGAAGAAATCCCAAATTTGCTTTCATATATTGTTACTGTGTAACCTGAAAAAATAAAGGTAGAATCCCAATTTTGATTTCATGTATCGTTGCTGTATAATTTTCCACTAAAGCTTGTTTTCACTTTGATTTGGGTTATAGATGCAAAGCGTCTCATTGGTAGAAGATTTTCTGATTCCTCTGTCCAAAGTGACATCAAGCTATGGCCTTTCAAGGTTACCCCTGGACCAGCTGAGAAGCCCATGATTGCTGTTAACTACAAAGGGGAAGAGAAGACTTTTGCTGCTGAGGAGATCTCCTCCATGGTGCTCATCAAAATGAAGGAAATTGCTGAGGCCTTCCTTGGATCAACAGTGAAAAACGCCGTTGTCACTGTTCCTGCATACTTCAATGACTCACAGCGTCAGGCTACCAAGGATGCTGGTGTGATCTCAGGACTTAATGTCATGCGTATCATCAATGAACCCACTGCTGCAGCCATTGCTTATGGTCTTGACAAGAAGGCTACCAGCGTTGGTGAGAAGAATGTTCTCATCTTCGATCTTGGTGGTGGTACCTTTGATGTGTCTCTTCTGACCATTGAAGAAGGTATCTTTGAGGTTAAAGCCACCGCTGGTGATACTCATCTTGGTGGAGAGGATTTCGACAACAGAATGGTCAACCATTTTGTTCAAGAATTCAAGAGGAAGCACAAGAAGGATATTACCGGCAACCCCCGAGCTCTCAGGAGGTTGAGGACTTCTTGTGAAAGGGCAAAGAGAACTCTCTCATCCACTGCCCAGACCACCATTGAAATTGACTCTCTATATGAAGGTGTTGACTTCTACTCCACCATCACCCGTGCTAGATTCGAGGAGCTGAACATGGATCTGTTCAGGAAGTGCATGGAGCCTGTTGAGAAATGTTTGAGAGATGCCAAGATGGACAAGAGCTCCATCCATGATGTCGTTCTTGTTGGTGGATCCACCAGAATTCCCAAGGTCCAACAGCTACTCCAAGACTTCTTCAATGGAAAGGAGCTCTGCAAGAGCATCAACCCTGATGAGGCTGTTGCTTACGGTGCTGCTGTTCAAGCCGCCATTTTGAGTGGTGAGGGCAACGAGAAAGTCCAAGATTTGCTTCTTTTGGATGTTACTCCCCTTTCCCTTGGTCTTGAAACCGCTGGAGGTGTCATGACTGTTCTCATTCCAAGAAACACCACCATCCCAACCAAAAAGGAACAAGTTTTCTCTACATATTCCGACAACCAGCCCGGTGTGTTGATTCAAGTTTATGAAGGTGAAAGAACCCGAACAAGAGACAACAACTTGTTGGGCAAATTCGAGCTCTCCGGCATTCCTCCAGCCCCCAGAGGAGTCCCCCAGATCACTGTCTGCTTTGACATTGATGCCAATGGTATCCTTAATGTCTCTGCTGAAGACAAGACAACCGGACAGAAGAACAAGATTACCATCACCAATGACAAGGGAAGGCTCTCAAAGGAAGAAATTGAAAAGATGGTTCAGGAGGCCGAGAAATACAAGTCTGAGGATGAGGAACACAAGAAGAAGGTTGAGGCCAAGAATGCTTTGGAGAACTACGCCTACAACATGAGGAACACCGTGAAGGATGAGAAGATTGGCGAGAAGTTGACCCCGGGTGACAAGAAGAAGATCGAGGATGCTATCGATGAGGCTATTTCATGGTTGGACACCAACCAGCTTGCTGAGGCTGATGAATTTGAAGACAAGATGAAGGAGCTTGAGAACGTGTGCAACCCAATCATTGCTAAGATGTACCAAGGTGGAGCTGGTGATGCTGCCGGTGGTATGGACGAGGACGCTGCTCCTTCAGGAGGAAGCGGTGCTGGCCCCAAGATCGAGGAGGTCGACTAATTGTATTGTCGTCCCTGGCTCGATTTATCTGTTTTACAGTTTGTTTAGTTTCATTTAAGCAGTGCCTATATATCATGTTTAAGGTGCTGGTGATACACTTTCTCTTATTATGTTTTGGTCTTTTGGTACCCCTATTTTCATGGGGGTGAATTTTGTTAGGCGTTAATGCCTTCTGGATTTTATTAATCTTTCATGTCATTTAAGTTTCGCTTTTGGCTAATTCTGCTTATTTTGATATGTTCTTTTTGACGAATTTGCTCAAGCAAGGTATGTCAAAGACCGCTGGTATTAGAGGTCTTGAAAGCGTAGACCGTTGCACACGAGAATTACATGTTACATTTACTCGTAAGTTTTTATAAATAGAAAAGGCAAAATAAATGTCAGCAGGTTTTTCTCGAATTTAATTTAGGGCTAAAAAACCAACTTATGCAACTTACAAGTTATTGAAAATTCAATCAACAAGTCGTAGCAAATAAATTTACTAGCACTAATAAGTTTAAGAATTACTGAAGCTATCTATTTTTCTTTGGGAAGTGTCGATATTGTGCATCTGGTTCCAAACCACTAAAGAGAGGGAACGATGCTTTTTTCTCTTTCTAAAACGTGTGTTCTCCTTGGCCTCATTCCCACTCCATGTCTATGCTTATTCCATTTGCTCATTGATCGAATTCAGATTATGATAGTGTGTGGATGAGAGTATATATCATTATCTATACACACACATATATATATATATATATATATATATAGACTTGGGATCATGTGAGACCTGTAATATGTATATATATGCATTCTTCCATGTTTTGCCAAGTTGTGCAAGTCTCAACAGCACCTACCTGACATCCTTTTTGGTGACATTGGTCACCAATTGATTATATTCGGGTGGAATGATACCAAATATGTTGTCAATGATGGTAGGAGCATAACACATATCAGTGCCCCTGACCCGTACTGTATGGCTTTTGGATGTAGCAACCTCAGCATAAAATTCCCTTACAAGGAGAGGTTGAATCCAATAGGTATAATACAAAAAATTTCCCATCCGAGCCTAGCAATGGCCTCTTGGTTGAATGAGAATTACTTCAAACTCTAGCCCTTGTGAGCCAATGCTTCTTTGGAAGCCATATTACCAAAATGGTCATATGCTTCCCTACAACTAAAATTACCAAATGAGACATTTATTATCACAGACTTGTTTTGATTGGGTGGTGGTGATGATAATACCTTCCTTCTCTCGGCAACTTTCCTCTTTGGTGTCTGAATCTACTCAGCCATTGTTGCCTCGCTGTCTTTTTCATATTTTGCAGCCATCTCTTCATTATCAACAACAACATCATCATGAGAATCATCAACCTCAAAACTCTTTTCTTCCTCCTCATTCATAAACAAATTGTCATGTTTAGCATTATGATCATTCGACACTACAATGGTCCATTCTTTATATATATATATATACACACACACACACACATACAGCGAGAGAGAGAGTCATACGAGAAGTTAACTAATTTTCGAGAAGACGAGAAGGAATATGAGTTACATAATACATCAATTAAAAAAACATAACTAAAAAATAATTTTAAAAATTAGGATAATTATCATTTTGAATTATATAAATCTTTAAAAATCTAATTATATCTTTTAGATTTATTTATTTTTGAATTTAATAAATTCGTAATTATTTTATAAAGTTTTATATAACTTTTTTGTATATATATTTTGATAAAAAAAATTCAAAATTTTCATCAAATATTACATGTCATCTCTACAACTAATTCATAAATTTCTTTCACCATTTTTTCTATAATTTTTGGATCCATATTTTGAATCACATATGATAAACTCCGTTTAACATATAATCTATTACATATCACATATGATCTATATGATCCACTATGTGAATTTATATACATATCATATACGATAATATACGTCCAAATATAAGTGACGTATTATCATGTGTTAATATTTACATCACAAAAAGATCTATAAATGTAAGTATACATAATTACATATGATTAACAAAAATATCTACGATTATCACATATGATTAAGAAAAGTATATACATTTATCACATATGAATTTGATCGTATATATCACATGTGATATTTGATGAAAATTGTGAAATTATTTTATCAAAAGTATATTTAAACTTTTTATATAAAACTTGATAAAAAAAGTTATTAATTAATTAAAATTAAAAAAAATAAATAAATCAAAGGTGACATTTGGTTCATAGATTTCAAAAGAATCTGATGGAATTAGAATGTTGAATTCCTTTGATCACATTTCATTTCGTTGTTTGGTTCGTTCTTTTTACCAAAATGAATCTTTAATTTCCGTCAAATTCCACGGATGAGGTATTTTGACATTCCATGAAATATATGTGGTGTTTTAAAGGAATGGAATTTAACTTTTTCATATTTCCAAAAGTACCCTCCGACCCCAAATATACCCTAACTTGTGAAATAGCCAACGCCTTCCATCTCGTCATCTCTATTACGAACCAACGTCTTGTCCATCGCGACACCAGTCTTCACCCAGGTTCGACTTCACACATGTTTCTCCATTATTGTTCAATTTCTGCGAAAGTTCTCTGGTTCGATTTCCCTAACCTGTTTTTTGGTACGGTTTCTACAAAAGTTTTCTGATTTGATTTCCCTAACCTGTTTTCTGGTTCGATTTCTGCAAAAGTTTTCTGGTTCGGTTTCCCTAACCTTTTTCTGGTTAGGTTAGTCTTCGATTTCTGTTTTTGTGATTCATGTTTGCTGGTTCCATCTCGTCATCTCTATGCTTCCAGTTTTATGCTTCGATTTATGTTTGCTTAAAATCTGTTTGCTTTATGATTTATTTTCGAAAAGAGTTCTGCACACCAAATTTGTGCTCTTTATTTATATACGTTCTTCATTTTTTCTGCTTCTTAAAGTGATTAATTCTCCTTTTCTTCTTTTGTTTGATTATTGAATGTTGTGTATATCCATGGCTGTGTTTTCTTCTAACATACATGAATAGATTAAAACACATAGTTTTGTTTTCTAAAATATGTTATGTTGAATGCATCTCGACTTGGCATTATAAGATTACTTTTGCAAACGATCTTCTGTAATAACATATTTCTTATATGGATTATAAACAGAAAATGGCCGGACTTAGCCTCACAACACGCAAACGTAGGATAATGAGATCATTTTTTGATGAAGCTTTGAGCACTAATATATGGTTTTTCATTACAGTTTACTGTTTAGTAGCCAAACATAGAAGGGATAGACCACGTGTTCAATATTCCTTGTCAAATATGGATCGATCTGCAATGTCGCATAGGTATGCCTATGATAGTGATACCATGTGCATATCACAACTTAGGATGGATAGAAGGTGTTTCAAAAAGTTATGTGATATGCTTGAAAGATTGGGAGGTTTACAATGTTAGGTTATGGGATCTCAAATACAGCGGAAAATAAAACAGTAACTCTACAAGGACCCATATGAACCGGAATAAATCGAGTGTTTCGAAATTATACCTCATAGTTAGAGAGACTTTGGATCACAACAACAAACAAACTTGATGCCCCCACAATATCCACGCGAACAATATGAATAATCACAATTTCAAACAAAATGGTGGTGAACATGTAACCTCTTTTAGTCAAGTTTTTCACGAGAGAATCTGTAAGGTCATGCCCTAGCAAGATCAATACGAAGGGTGGCATGCAGAAACACATAACCTTCATAAATTGGCATTGTACGTGACACACATCTCCAAAATCTAGCACAATATCCATGTGACAAAAGAAATACTTGAGAGAGTATTTTGTACTAACGAAACAAAAGGTTAAATACAAGGATGTGAAATGGCTGAACTACCCTCAAAGATTGCCATGGGTAGTACATTAAAAATCAAGTACAAAAGAAATGCTTGAGAGATAGCCATTTGGGCTCTTTTAGTGTTTGATCAAGATCACTACTTTGCTTGAAACAAAATGGCGAACATGATGATGCAAAAACTGATACCTGCAAGTTATCATTTTTTACAATCCTTGGGTCTGTGGCAGGTAACTTGCAGTAGAGCAGTAATTGTTTCTCATTCAACCTTTTTGTGTATCATTTCCCTTCAACAATCTTGTCATATTCGCTTCATTTACGCAAAGCTAAGAACATAAAGGGAGAAAACCATGCTTAATAATGTATTAATGAATGCACTTATACCTCAACTAATTAAAACTTCAACTGCAAATTGTTTGACATTGCAACAAATCAAAAAAGAGTACAAGATCTAGATAAGGAAAGTTTAAACTAGAACATGGTGATAATCTTCAGTGAACAACTGGGCATCGAGAGATGGAGTATGTGAAGCCATTAAAGATCTCAAAGCAACGAGACTATCCGCAATCATAGTTGTGTTTTTGGGTTTTCTAAAGCTATTCAATGACCAAAGAGATAAGGTTTATGATCGATGATCAATCGTAGGAGTAACGGTGAAGAAGAAGAAGATCACGCTACAACTTATGTACTTCTCTGGTGCCTTTTAGTTGAGGGAGAGATTTCTTCGGCGAAGTAGAGAGAATTCTCGTGAAGAGTTGGAACGCGACATTTTGAAATGAATGAGACTAAAGATAAAAAAAATTACAAAAGGACAGAAATACCCTTCCAGTGTATTTGATGAGTTAAATTGGGAATTATTCTTAACCATTAGATTAAATCTAATTAAAATTGATCAAGGACTTAAAACTCTTCTTACCCTTCTCACTTTAAGTCCACTTCTCACTTTAAGTCCATTTCTCACATAATCCTATGCCTATATATATATAATTTAGTTTTCATTTTTTTTAAAAATCCTGTTTTTGTGAGACCAGCCTGTTTTCTCACATAGTCCGATAAATACTTTTCTCACATATAGGGTTGGGTTCATGTGAGACAATCCTGTTTTCGTGAGACCCGTGAGACCATTTTTTTACACTTGAAACTTTACAGCAAAACGCTGTGAAGGTAAAAAAAGAAGCCGAACCTTCACAGCAAAAACACTGTGAAGGTTACCTTCACAGCGTTTTGCTGTAAAGTTTCAAGTGTAAAAAAAGTGGTCTTATGGATCTCACGAAAACAACTGGTATCACGTGATACCAATTGTGTGTGTGTGTGTATATATATATATATATATATATATATATAAGATTTAGCGTTTATTATTCTAATTTAGTTTTAAGAAAAGTATTTATGGGTCACCATCGATATAGTTTCCATTACCCTTCAACTGGTTTAAGCTTATAAACAAAATAAAGTAACCTTATAATCTTGATGCTATTAATTAATATATTTATTATGAAGAAAATAATTAGCATCAGATTTGAAAAAAAATCAATCAATAAATAATTATTTAGAACTAAAAAAAGAAATAAGTCGGTATTATTAAAACATAAATAAATAAATCTACATCAACAAGACATGTGCCCACATTTAAAGTGATTATGACACAACTTCAACATTTTCCATTTTTTAATTAAAACTTTGGTGGATTAATAAACAAAATTTAGGTATAACACTTAATTTTTTTTATCAACCTAGATATCCAACCGACTAATTTCAGGACGATCACTTGCATTGCAGATAGCCCGGAGTCACCGTATTTGAAAATCCGTGGCCACAAGGGGATTTTTATTCTTCATTAGCTTTGAACTTGAGACCTCCTGGTACTTTTGACCTTTGAGGTCAAACTCAAACCAATCAGGCACCACTCTTATGGTTATAAGACTCAATCTTACAATCTATAAAGAACAAAATAGCACCATTTAAATAAACATCCTTATAATTCTATTTTTTTTAAAATTAAAAATTAGTTTGACAAACACAACCTAAGAGTAAATTTACACCAGTATATCTCACTACACTGTTTGAATTCACTACTTCGCTTTTCAAACATTCAAAAGCGACGTTTCTTTCTAACAACGTTTCAAGATTTGATCGGACTTGGTTTCTTTGACCACGAGGAGTCAAGTATTCAAGTGTTTCTACGTGAGTTTCTTATATAATAAAAACTAATCCAATAACTTATCGATAACACGTCAATAAATAAATAATCGTAGTTTCGATTTAGAGATTTTAATGAACTTCAAAGTAAACTATAATTTTTTGTCTTTGTGGCCTGCAATTCGTTGTTGTTTTTGTTCCTGAGACTAACTTCCGATAGGAGTTACCGTTAAGTACGAAGGGACGAAAACAACAATAAATTATAAACCACAGACAAAAAAAAAAACAATGAGTTATAAACCATAAAAACGATAACCGTAATTTCAAATACACAAAATCAAAAACAACAAGTTTTAGCAATCCATAAATTAAGGACTAAAAACATAGTTTAGGTGCCGTTTACCAAACGCTTACCCGGGTAACGTTTACTAAGTCACTTCACTTTACCAGATGACTATAACAAAGACTAATAATCTTACCCAGTAAGAACAAATGCAAGAAACGAGAGTCTTACCTGGTAAGTGAGAACGAGGACTCTTACCATTGTTAGCGCTTATCGGGATAAATTATTGCTTACGATGCATTTTAGTGAATAAAATTTTGCCCAATAAGTAAGCGATATTGTTGAATTTTACCGATAAATACTTACCGCGTAAGTGTTTAGATAAATGGTCCCTTAATGTGAAGTTTATGAGTTATTTTAAGAAAGTAATTGAATGAGTAGATGTGAATGCATTTCACCTCCTACCAAATTTGATGACCAAAAGTAAAGTCTAATGTTAATACTCCCAATTGCTTTGTGCCTAACATCACCTTTTAACTGCATTTATATATATTACATTTTGGCCACCATACTTACAATTAATTATGATATGGCCCATATTTCCTTTTACTTTTGAAGGACATTAGAAATCGCCTTTTTGTAATTATGTATTATATTATATTAGAAGGATACTCATACAATGTAGTGAGATATATTTTGATTTTAATATTTTGTTTTATTCTTTGTCTCTGTCAATATACTATGGTTTAACATGGATTTGAGAAAACAATAATCTTTTTATTTTTGAATAAAATATAAATTTGAATATAATATAAAACTTTAAAAAAAATATCAATATTAGTATCAAATTAACTATTTAAAAATTCTCTTTTGTTATAATTTTTTTAATTGTAGTTTTTATTATATGAACAAATCCATGATTAATAATAAAAGGTTTATGAAATATAATGAAAAAAAGAGACTGATTAAAAAAAATCTTTTTTATTTATGTTAGAGTACGAGATTTAAGAGCGTTCGTTTTTGAATACCACATATACTGAAAGTGTAATAAATGCGTTTTAAGGACTTTAGTTAAACAAACCGCAAACCATAGGGGGACCAGGAATGTAATTTACTCTCAAATAAACTTCAATTTTTAAAGATCAAGGATGAAAACAGTGATAAATAAGAAACCACAAGGATAAAAATCACAGTTTACTCCAATTTTTAAGAGCATGATATGTTTTCTTTCTTATTCCAAATTTGGAGATTTTTCCCCTCTCTTTAACTTTTTTTTTTCTCAATTTTTAAGGAGCGTTTTGCGTAGTTGTTGCAACAAACATTTTCCCAAGTCTCCAAAATTTCTAAAATAACATAGATGTTGAAGATGTTCTAAGTAAAGTTAAAAGCTGGAGAGGGCTAAGTGAAGAGGACCAAAAACTTAGCCAAACCCGATTTATAGACCAATTTTCAAACCACCCCAAATCAATCTTTCAACACGACAATGGTTAGTATGATTATTTTATACACAAATCTATTAAATTTGTACATAAATCAAAGCAAAATAAGGCCAATTTGGGTAACTTCAAAATTGGTTAGAAGTACCATTACTGGTGTTCAACCCAACAACCCTAAAAACGTAAATATATCTGACCAATTAATTCAAAAACTCGAAAAAAAAAAAGACAATAAAAGATTAGCTCATAGTTTGGAACTGGAATTTACCTCTAAGTCTTGAATCATATATCTCAAGCTTAAATCAAATTTATAACAAAGAAAGCTCAAGATTTCATAGTTTAATCTAAAGTTTGATTGAATCGGTCAACCTTTTATATTTATAGAATAAACCTAAACACTGATAACTATGAAAATCATAATCTTAACCTTATGGGGTTTTATTCAATAAAAAAAAAACTAGTGGAGTTAGCTTAATTGGCAATAAAGTTTGCGTCTTTGGTAACTCTCATTAAAAGTCACTGGTTCGAATCCTACAAGACTATTAAAGATTTTCCAAACCGAATCACGAGACACCGATAGTTAAAAAAAATCATAAAAATCTTCATATGGGAAGAAGGTTTCCTATTTGACTATTTCCCTTGGATTTTTTCTTCTATTTTTTTTTTATTATCTTTTTGTTATTTCCTTAAATCCTAATGTTTATATAAATTAGCCCAACAAACCCCTCACTTTCTATATTTTTTTATTTTAATAACAATTTAAAANTAATTTATTTTTGATTTAATAATATAATTCTTTAAAGTCAATGATTATTCTAATTACATTTTAGAGTTTTTATATTTAAAATGAGATGTTTATTTTATATTTGATTATGTTTATCTACAGTTAGATATACGAATCTAAAAATGGAGCTTTAATATATTGTACTTATGTACAATATACTTGTAATCTTGAATTTTAAGTAATATGCATTAATTAACAGTAATTCATACATACAAAATGATTTTTAAGAGTTTTCATCAAATGCTTTATAATATAGTATAGATTCATCCTTGACGTTTGAAAAAAATAAAACCAAAGTAACACAATGTACTCCACTTGAAATTTGGGTTGTGTAAGGTGAAATAATATAGAAATACCATCTATAACGTCTAAAGATGCAAAAAAAAACTCAAACCCGAAACCTGAATCAGGCCAGACCTCAAAACCCGATCAGGCTAAACATTTGGGGGCAAGTCGAGGCCGAAAAAGTTAGGAAGAGTCACAATCAATGCTAGACTATAAAAGTCCTATCGAGCCTTTTTGCAATCGAAAAGCCCATTGACCTAAGAACCCTGAGCCTTTTTTGCTCACTGAAAACGGGATCGAAAGGCACAAATCCAAGTCTGAAAAATCCCAGACCTTGTGCATATATAAGAACGTATTTTTCGATGAAGATCTCCCGATTGTAGCACAATAAATTTATGTGTTTCACCTAAAACACATAAATTTGAAGTCTTTTAATTAATAATAGATGTAATTTTTTAAAAAGCTAATTGTATAAAATAGTAATCTGTTTTCGTAAATTTTTTAATTATAGCATTTTGTACTTTCGTTTTTTTTATTACAACAATAATTTCAAATTATTTTTTATTAAAGTATTATATTTTAAAAAATTTACTCATTATATCAATAAATAACCTGTTACCTTTTAAACTGATATTTTTTTTTGCTTACCTAGTTTAAACAAGGTTATGTGGATAATACATGATTATAATTACGTGACATAAATAAAAAGAAATCTTTTAAAAGAAAATTAATAATTTTTTTACTTTCCCTTCCAATGGTTCATATCTTACTTAAGAACCGTTTACCAAATATTTATCCAGTAAACGATTACCAGTAAAATTCAATGCTATCATTTACCTATCGGATAAGATTTCAATCCATCAAAACAGTATCATATGCAACAAATTACACGGTAAGCATGGTAAAAGTCGTCGCTCTTACTTACCAGGTAAGACTTTTGGTCCTTGTCTCGTTTTTACCGGATAAGATTTTTGGTTCTTACCATATTCATCCGATAAGATAATGTGACTTGGTGTTCATATTTTTCATCTATCTCTTTATTAAAAACCTTTTAAAAAAAATCCATTCTTATTAAATTATGTCAAATTAAATATTATAATATAATTTTTAAACTATAACTATAAGAGTGCTCGTATGATATAGCGAAATATATTTTAATTATGTTTCATTTTATTACTTATCTCCGTCGATATAATACGGTTTTTAGTGGTTCTGAGAAAACGATATTATTTTTATTTTTGAATAAAATATAAATTTAAAAATATCATAAAAATTTGAAAAATAGTACATATCTATAATAATATTAAATCTATCATTTAAAGTTATTGTTTTTTTGTGTAATTTCTTTAATTTAATATTTTATTTATAATTTAAATTGGATTTAATAACAAATTAATTTATTTTTCGTTTAATAATATAATTTTTTATAAAGATAATAATTAAGTATTTTGTTATAACTAATGATTATCTTAATTATATTTTAAATTTTTTATATTCAAAATAAAATGTTTATCTCATATTTGATTATGGTTATCTATAGTTAGGTACACAAATTAAAAAAAAACTTTAATTAATGGTACTCATATACAATTTACTTGTGATCTTGAATTTTAAGTAATATGCATCAATAAATAATACTTCATGTATAAAAAATAATTTTTAAAAGTTTTTATCAAATGTTTTATAATATAATATAGATAAATTTGGTGTAAGAAAAACATAAGACTTGTCTATTTTGATTGTTAAAAAATAACACAATTTATGACATTTTAAATTAGGTTGTCAACAAGTCAATATCAATGTTAAATGGTGGAGGGTGGTTGGTGGCAACATTATTAAAAACTAACTCTTGATTACATACAATACAATACAACAAGATGGAACCCAATTTTCATCTTTTTGTTTTAATTTTCAATTTTTTTTATTAACCTTAGATATCCAACCCGTTATGCGAGTCGACTAATTCCAGGACGACTACCTGCTTTGCGGATAGCCAGAAGTCACCCCATTTGAACCTCCATCCATGGCCACAAGAAAATTTTTATTCCTCCTTAGATTTTAACCTGTGATCTTCAAGTACTTTTGACCTTTGTAGCCAAGCTCAAACCAATCAGATACCATCCTTGTGGTTTTATTTTCGTCTTCTCAAAATTAAAGACACAAATAAACCTAAACATGTTATAGAAATCATGTGAACATTAATCACATAATTAATTAAACTAATCACATCATTAATTTTAAATTAAACCCCTATGCTTTGTTTAACTCATATTTGAACAAGTAACAGAAACAGAAACAGGTGTAAATTCAATTAATACAAAAAGAAAATAAAATCATAAATTAAACCTCACTTTGATGGAGAAGAAGACAATGGAAGTACCTGTGAAGATGCTGACATTTGAAGATGATGAATCCCTCCTTCTCTTTTTACCATTTTACCCTCCACCTCTGTTTTTCTTGAACAATCTCCATCTTGATTCCTTCTCAAATTTCCCCTTTTCTCAGCTTCTAATTCCATCAGTTTTTTCAGTAGTTTCTCCTCTGCATCTCTCAAGAACTTGAATGTTGGAGGTGGTGAAGATCTGACTTTATTCAACTCAAACTCATTGGTATCAGAATCATACAATGGATTCAAATAGCCTTCCAAATTGGGAGCTTGTGGGCCCTTCAATGGCGATGAACAACAGATTGGTGTTTCTGGTGTGCAGAGAAGCTCACTCAGACTTCTGGTTCTTGAACCCTTTCTGCTGTCTGATTCCAAATCCTCTTTGGTTTCTTCATTGATTGTGAAAAGAAACCTTGGAGGCCCACATAAGTTATGAAGCCTCATGAGCTCAAGATCCAAGCTTTCTTCTCCAAAACCCTTCAATGGCGGATCCTTTTGTGTTGAGTTTTGTTGTTTCCCCCGACTCTCAATCTCATTCACACAATTCTGCAAATCTTTCTGTTGGGTGTTCGAAGAATTAGGGTTTTTGAAACAAGAGGAAAGATGGGTAGGGGTATAATTGGAAGAAGAAAGATTCTGGTTTTCAACATCTTCTCTTTGCTTCTTCCACAATAGAAGATAATAGAGCTCTGCAACAAACCCTAAAATCACACATCCAAAAAGGAAACTTAAACCAATCCCTAAACCACTAAAAGACCCCATTTTTAACCCTCCAACAAGATTCAATATCTCCAAAACCAGATGCAATAATCAAGCTACATATGAACTCAACTCATCAAGAATTTAATGGGTTTTTTTTAATTTCTAAATAACAAAAAAACCCCATTAATTAAATCAAAAACTTGAGAATCTTTTAAGCTAGAAAACCTCAGAAAGAGCCAAGGAAGGTGACCTTTCACCCAAGGTTCACATGCACAGAAACCATTTGAGACTGTAAAGAAGAAGCTTTGTTGGGTACCCTTTTCAAGAAGTAAAAGGATTGGTTGAAAAAATTTAAGGAAAAATATGGAGATTTTGATGGTAATTTTGTTTAAATTGGAACTGAATCATGCATTTTTGAAGTGGGAAATGGAGAGCAAAGGGGGAAGGGAGGTGTGAATTTAAAAAAGGAATTAGCAAATGGAGGGGTGACAAAGATCACATGGGTTGGCAAAAGTGTGTTATAATACCACCAAAAATTAAGTTTACAAAATTAAATATTGACTCAAAAAGTAAATATTTCAAATTTTGGATTATTTGTCAAGTTGGTAGTTAGGAAAAGATTGTGTTCATTGCATCAATATTTGTTTGGGATATGAAACCAGAACGATGGTGTCTGATTGGTTTGAGCTTGACTTCAAATGTCAAAAAGTACCAGGAAGTCCTAGGTTCAAATCCAAGGAGGAATAAGAATACCCTTGTGGCCACAGAGATTCAAATACGGTGTCTCCGGGCTGTCTGCAAAGCAGGTGGTCGTCCTGAGATTAGTCAGCTCACATAGCGGGTTGGATATCCACATTGATAAAAAAAAGACAAAAATATTTTTTTTATTAACCTGGATATCCATCCCGCTATGCGAGCCGACTAATCCCAGGACGACCACTTGCTTTGCAGATAGCCCGAAGTCACCGTATTTGAACATCCGTAGCCACAAAGGGATTTTTATTCCTACTTGGATTTGAACCTGGGACCTCCTGGTACTTTTGACCTTTGAAGCCAAACTCAAACCAATCAGACACCACCTTTGTGGTTAAAAATATTCAATTAAACATTAACAACAATGTCACATGTTTAAGAAAAATGTAAGAAGTATTTCAAATTAAAATTTAAAAAAAAATCCAATTTATATTCGGTTATCAGTAAATGGCCGTATTAATAAACCATTTTCAGCTGAATCATGTTTTTGTTTCAACGATGTGATATGTTCACATTCTAAATGTTGAGATGATCGTCCATCTTGTATCACTGTCTTCATTTTCCAACTTCAACGAATACCTTTATTGTAAACTTTTGGCCAGCTAAATCAATTTGCATTTCATACTATGATTCACCACGTTTGAGGAAAAAGTAATAATTCGTGTGACGTTTCAACATGATATTTCCTTGAGCCATGAGAGATTCCCACATGTTTTACCTTGTGCATGCTTTTGTTTCCTATCAAGTACAAAGAAATTGTAATGTTCCTTAATTACCGCTTTATAGTTGTGTTCGAGGGTAATCTCGTAATTTTTGAGATTGTTGATGATGTAGAAAAAATCTGATTGTATTGTCGGTTTTTGAGAATAGGAAAAGATCAAAAAATTACAATAATACAAAACTTACAAGAATATGATAATTTTTTTTTTGATTAACCTGGATATCTAACCCGCTATACGAGCCGACTAATCCCAGAGCGATCACATGTTTTGCAGATAGCCTGGAGTTACCGCATTTGAACTTTCATGGCCACAAGAAGATTCAAGAATATGATAGTTAGATCTTAAGAATGTTAGAATAAGAATTTAAAATTTTATGAATGAAACAAAATGAAACCTCTACTCTATTTATGCTAAATCACCAATTCTAATAATATTATTGAAACTAGTTATTTATGAGGAATGAAAAAAAAAAAAAAGGGACGGGACGGGACGGGGACCTGATATGTGTTGAGAATTTAACACATAACGCGCTCTTTTTAGGACTTTTTAGTTACAATAATTTATTTTCATTCCCAAATTGAGTCCTTTTCATTTATTTCTTTATACTTTTGTTATTATGAAGCTAAATGTTGTGGTTGACTTGATGGCATGCAAAATTGAAGCTAATTGAGAGTTTTTGTRAAAACAGCAAATGCTACAGCATTGGTGCAACGTTGGCCTGGGTCTTGCACGACTTTTTGGAGGGATTAATGAACAAGACGTTGGCTTTTTGAAGGTGGAATACAGCTGTAAAATGGCTGGATTTTTAGTAGAAAATCAGTTGTACTCTCTAGTTAAGCTTATGTACTCTCTAGTTAAGCTTTTGTACTTTCTAGTTGAACTTTGGTTAAGGATTGTACTTGCTAGTTAAGCTTTTGTTGTAATGTAACTAGTGTTGGTAAACTTAGCCTCCAAGTTTAGTTCTTTTGTCTTTTTGTGCCCATTTTGGGTATAAATAGGTGGCTAAGGTTACTATATTTCAGACACCTTTAATCCATCATCTATTGGATTCTCTCTAATCTTCCTTCTCTTTTCTCCCAACTTTTCTTTCTTTTGCTTTAAACCCTCTCCTAGGGTGTTTTTCAAGTTCTTTAAGATTTCAAGTTCATCTTCATCTTCTTCTTTATTTACTTTATTGTCTTTTATTTTCCCGTTATTTACTTTCCGTTATTTATTTTCTCGTCATTTACATTCCGTCATTTATTTTCCGCTATTTACATTCTCGTCATTTACATTCCCATCATTTATTTTATCGTCATTTACATTTCCGTCATTTATTTTATCGTTATTTACTTTACGCAATTTACATTTATGTCTTTACTTTCCGTCATTTATTTTTTACTTTCCGTTATGAGTTGCTAAGTTTTTATAGCTTGGGTGTGAGACGGAAAGGTGAGATTTTCAAACCAAACGAAAGTAGCTAAGTGTTTTCGTAAACGACGTTTCATTGTTTCATTCGAGTTTTTATACAACCAAGCACACTTCTTGACGGGTTGATCACTTGAAAGTGTTAAAGTGCGATGGACTTAGAGATAAGCCATCATTAAGCACGTCAACTTGGATGACATAAGAGATAGACTTGAGAAAGTTGCCGACAAGGAGACTTGTCATTTATGTTTTTCAAAACGTAACTCCCGACGGGTTGGTCGCTTGTCAAAAGTGTCAAAGTGTGATATATTCAGAGATGAAATATCAAGAACACGCCAACTCGAATGATATGGGAATCGACTCGAGAGAGTGATTTTTAACGAAGAGATTTGTTTATCCATATATTTTGAATACATCATCGTGTCACTATCCCCGGTCCGAACACCACATAGAGATATGGGTGGAAAGCTATAAGATAGTGAAATGGTGAAGTCCGAGAGAAATGCCTTCAAAATAGATGGTGAAACTTAGTTTCGAAACACTGCTTGCTGTAGCATTCCTTTGGCATTGCTACAGCATTGGCTGCTGRAATTTGTGTTTGGGTCTCACCTTAAGTCTTACACCCTTGCTTCTTTTATATATTTTGTATTTTGTTTTGGATCACCTTAAAATCAAAGAAAAGTCTTCAAAATCGTCATCTAAAATCATCTCTTTCATTGGACTCTAATCTAACTTTGACTGCAATCTCTGTGGACGATAATCCGGTACTTGTACCACTTATTACTTGGAAAGACGACGTTGGGCCGTATTGTATACTTGATTTTCGGCCCAATTTCATTAAGTCTAAAGGTGTGAAATATAACCGATCAGGACCTCAGTCCCCGTCTTCGTTCCCGACTATTTATCTCTATCCCCGTCCCCGTTTCCATCCCTGCTGGGGAAAATAATTGCATCCCCATTCCCAACGGGGAAACGAAGATTTTTTTTCCGTTTATATAAGTTATTTTAAATTAAATATGCGAGAGACCATACATGTTTAAATCTCAAACATTTGCAATAAACCTAAAACCAAAATGAGTTTAATTTGATACAAAAAAGCCACAACATCATATACGAACTAATAACCTAAAACCAAAAAAAATTCAATTAATCCAAGAAAACTTAAAGTCATGTGTACCAAAAGATATTGAGTAATATAAAACCATATCGAGTAACATATAAAACTTAGCGAGTAATTGTATTTTGATTTGACATTCAAAATATTACTTTTAACATCCAAAAAATAACAATTTTAGATTATAAACCTAGTTAAGAAAAAAAGAAATTATGAATTATCGCTTTAGTTGAAATAATATATATATATATATGTATATATATGTATATATATAATTTATTAATTAATATATAACGGGTACGGGGCGGGACGGGGAGTACCATACCCTTCCCCGTCCCCATCCCTGGTTTGAGACAAATGGGGATCCCCGTCCTTGTCCCCATCCCCGTCCCCGATCGGGGCGGATGGATCGGGTTCCCCGACGGGTCGGTGCTCATTCCCATGCCTACTAAATTCCACTAAAATTAGCCATGGAAGTACCTTTTAACGATCTTTTTTGGAGTCTTGAGTCGGTCTTATTTGGCCCATCCTTTTCCTATGCAACACCTAGTTTTCCTGTGGGGTTGGTCTAGGCCTAATTGGTCCTCGATCACGTGCTTTATTCAAGATTTGCTTAATCATACCTAATCGGGATTGTTTTTCAAAAATGGGCATGATCGGCCTTTTGGGTAGGGATGGCAAAAAGTGCCATACTCGATGGGGAACCTAATATCTGAAACCGATTTGATTGGAGAATCCTTGAGTGACAAGGGATAGGTATACTCTTCAAAATTGACCCGACCCCGATACCAAGTATTTATTAGCAAGTTTTTATGTATAGTATTTGTGTATGTTTAATAACATAACAATGACAAACCCAATGAGTATTAATATATAACAAATAAATATAATTAGTAGCGTGAATTGTGGATTTGGTCCTGGTTTGATGTTTCTATTATTAGGGTCCCTATGGTATGTTTATTGTGAATTTGGTTCTTGTGGTATTCAAGTTGTTTTACCCATAGTCCTTTTGACTAACGCTTTTGTTAACTCCGTTAAATCAAGGGCCATTTTAGCCGTTTGCTTATTCTTTTGTCTTTTTTTTCGATAAAAAAGTAAAAACAATATTTTTATATACACAAATATATATATATATATATATATGGTATATTTCAAATGCAACCATGTCCATTTCTACAACCAATGCAACCCAATTAATTGAGATATTTATAGAAATGATGAGAGGTTTATTTATTATGATTTGAATATTTATGAAAGATGAATAGAGTTCATTAATTATAATCAATACTTTATATTAGGAAACAATCAAAACTTCTATGAAATCACATATTCATCAAATCAAATAGACGGTTGAGATTGTGTTGTATTGGTTGTACAAATGTAAAAGGTAAATAAACAAATAAGATATTATTGTATGATTTGATTTGTTTAAAAAAAGTTAAAATTAATTATACCAAATACGATTTAATCTTATTGTTTTATTGTAATGGTGAAAAAAAATATAGTTTTAATGTAATTAAAATGTTAATTTGAATAAATCAAAACATAAAACCATATCACATTTTATTTTAGCGAATAAAATAAGAAATGTTTTTATAATTTGATTTGTTTAAATTAAAAAAAAATAATTATGTTAACCACGATTTAATTATATTGTTTCTTTTTCTATCATTGCAATAAACAACTTATTATCGATATTTTAACATCAAAATCATTGAACACCACTAACAAATGATCTTCAGGTTTATCATCATAAATTTAGGATTTTCAGTTTTCATATTGTTTTTTTATTCAAAACCTCAAAATTTACTATTTAAATTTTATCCAAATGAAAGATTTATACATACTCTCATTTTTGTACTTAAAATTGAACAAATCACTATATAAATTTCAACCAGGTTTTCATATTGAAATAAGCAAAAATACTAAAACAATAAAAATTATATTGTATTTTTTTTTAATTTAAACAAATTAAATCGTAAAAAAATATCTTATTATATTTATTTTGATATCATTATATATATATATATATATATATACATACATACATACATACATACATACATACATACACACACACAAAATATATGTATATATATATATCCAAAGATTATTTTGAAAAGTGGTAAATATTTGAAAAATAAAGAAATAATCCTAGGCCTTCATACGGTCAAGATCATATTTGACTGGTCAATATCAGATTTGACTGGTCAAGAATTGCGATTTTGACTGGTCAAAGAATGTGTCTATGCAAAAAATAGAGAAGGTCATTTTGTAACTTTACAAATATGTGGCAAACAGGTTCATATATGAACCTATTTGCTTCACATATGAACTATATGTTCATATGTGAACTCGTGTAATTACATATAAACTATTTTAACTAATTCACATATGAAGTCGTGTGATTTATATATGAAATAATAAATTGATTCACATATGAATCCGTATGATTCACATATTGGTTCATATATGAATCAGTTAAATAACTCACATGTGAACTAATTAACGAGTTTATATATGAACATATAGTTTATATGTGAATCACATAGGTTCACATAGGAACCCGTTTGTCACCTATTTGTAAAAGTTACGAAACTCCCCCTCCATCTTTCGCATACTCATGCTAAGAATTATCTGGTGCTTCACGGTCAAAGCCGCAAATGTTGACCAGATGAATGCCTAGAATTACTTCTTTATTTCTCAAATATTTAACACTCCTCAAATGAATCTTTCTCTACAATATATATATATATATATATATATATATATATA
>NC_037536.1:11113590-11138557 GCF_001531365.2 Cynara cardunculus var. scolymus | reverse complement strand
TATATATATATATATATATATATATATAATACATGTGTGTATACAAATATTAGTTATACTTTTTTATAGAAAAAACAAAAGAATAGGCAAAAGGTTAAAATCGCTCTTGATTTAACAGAGTTAACGGAGACATTAGTCACAGGGACCATGACCGAAACAAATTGAATACCAAAAGGACCAAATCCACTATAAACATACTATTATAGGGACCGTAGTAAAAAAATATCAAAACACAGGGACCAAATCCACAATTCACTCTAATCAATATAATCAATCTTTGATGATTAGAAAATTTTCAAAAGATATAATGATATTCATTTGATTATTCGTAGAAAGTTTTGGTGATATAACAACATAAATGTATAAAATTTGAATTATTAAATATTATAATTGATATACTGATTTTTGAACTGGTCTTATTCAAAAGCAAACATTAACAGTTAGTTAATTAAAGTTTTAAAATAATATATCGCTTAAACGTGTAATTGACATTTATAAAGATATTTATAGAGAAAAATAAATTTTGTAACCAGGGAAGGAAACTTGTTCCTTGATGGGGATGGGGACAAGGAGCAGGGATGGGGATTGCGATCCCCAGTATCCCGGACCCTGTTGCCATCTCTACTTTTAGACATGGATCGGTCTTGATCCCGGGTCTTAATATAACCGCTTCTTTTCAAGATGGACTTGGACTAATTCCGATCCTAGGTCTCATTTGTGTATATCTAATCGGTCTCAACGATATAACACACACATCACATCACTGTGTGTAATTAAAAACCATGATCATTTAGTCTCAAAACAAATCACATATTCGCGCATCAGTTTTCATAAAAAAAAACCTTTAACAGAGCATGAATAAATCACATTGGATTCTCCATCTTAAATTCCTCATTTACATTCAATAAATTCCCTTCAAATTCAGAATAAAAAATTCATGATAATCTAATATTAAAATGCTCTACAAGGTGGTTCTGATATATTTGAGCTTGACTTCAAAGGTCAAAAGTACTAGGAGGTCCCAGGTTAAAATCCAAGGAGGAATAAAAATCCCCTTGTGGCCACGGAGGTTCAAATGCGGTGACTCTGGGCTATTTGCAAAGCAGGTGGTCGTCCTAAGATTAGTCGGCTCTACATAATTTTTATAATTATAACTTTTTGAAATTTAATATTAAAATACACTTTAAATAATAATATATTTAAGTAGACAAAATTGTAATAAACTTTAAAAAACTTTAAAAACTTATCTTGTAACGATCTCGAGCTGGGCGTTGAAATTTCATAAAAATATAACCAGAGTCTTGTACTGTCAAACTATAAATGAACGCTATCACTCTATAAATAACAACCCCAAGCCAGGTTGGGTCCATCTTGACCAGCTCAAATAACCTCATCATCGACTAAGAGGTTGTTTGGTTGGTTTTCCATTAATTTATGTATGGATAAAGTTGTTTGTATAGATTGAAAAGTTTTTTGTTTCGAATGGTTGTGTTTTTAATTAGAAGGGACATGTTTATAAAAACTTGATTTTTTTCATAAAGTTCCCCCAAAAAGATTACTGAATAAGTCACTTTCTATATCATTAAGTTACTAACAAACAATCATGTATAACTGACCGAAAAAACCGTAAATTCCATCAAACTTATTAAGATGTCAATAAACAGAATCTAAACTAAATTGATACAATGAAAAAGATTAGAGATGGGGGCAAGCCTGATTATAGTAAAAGCCCAATGATTTATATACGCTTAATCCAAACAAGTAGCCCACTAACTTTTTTACACTCCACAGATAAAATAAAACACGATCCTCAGGTTTATTCGTACAATACAGCGAGATAAATCTCAACTTTAATGTTTCGTTTTATTTATTTTTGTCTCAGTCGATGTTATAATACGGTTTTATGTGATTTTGAGAAAGAGATAATGTTTTTATTTTTAAATAAAATATAAATATGAAAATATCATAAAATTTTGAAAAAAAATGATATTAGTACCTAACTAAGTATTTAAATTTTTTTTTTTTTTGCGTTTTTCTTTAATTCATTTTTTTTATTTTTGGTTGAATAATATAATTTTTTCTAAAGTTAATAATTAAGTATTTTGTTAAAACTCAATGTTTTTCCTAATTATATTTTAGATTTTCTGTATTTAAAATGAGATGTTTATCCTCTGTTTGATTATGTTTATCTGCAGTTAGTTACACGAATTCAAACACAAAGCTTTAGTAAGTTGTACTTACACACCATTTACTTATAACCTTGAATTTTAAGTAATATGCATCAATAAACAGTAGTAATGAAAAGGAAGCTCGAAGGAAGTTCAATCAAGACTTGTGGTGCTTGGATTCGATAAATCGGGCAGAAAATATTGGGGTTATCATTTCCGTTTCGGTAAGAAACCATTCCTTGGGTACTCGTTTCAAAAAGCGGTTTTCAACCCAATATGTATAGACCGTTTGTACTTTGTGCGAAAAAAGAAATATAAAAACAGTCGAAAGTTAACTTTAACGTTGTCGGATCGCCTTGAGGTCAAAATGCAAAATAAGCAAAGAGTCGGCATCGTAGTTGTATCAATATCTTGATGGTGAACCCCGCGAGGGTCAGCACCGGTGTGAAGCATGGTCTTTGAACCCACAATGCATGTGTTAAGTGTTAGCCATGTATATGTTGGAGTTGGACCACATGAGCCCATGGCTCATTTGGTTACTTTATGACTTTATTATTTTTAATAATGTAAAATGGAATAAAGTTATTTAATTATCAAAATAATTAGATAATTTGAGGGTACATACGTCAAGTAAATAATAATTAGATAATTTGAGCGTTTACTTCTTAATAGTTCCTTTAAGAGGCAGCATATGAATCATTAAGATGTGAATCTTGTTTGACAAAAAAAAGTCTGTCTCCTAATGATTGTAAAACCCTCTGAATGATTTTGTATCTTGAGCATCCCTTAACCATTAAGTGTCCTGATTTCATTGTAAACAATTACCAAACAATTTTATTTCATTTTGCACTATATCATGAAAGCTTCTTAATCATTCTGCACCAAACCATTCAACAACTGTCAAACAACCCCAATGTCTTATTTTTGAAGATAAAAGGTTTCTATGAAGAAACAAATTAAATTAAATGTTTTTAGATTGTTTATTGTCATAAAGCAAGTAAGAAAACAATGAACTCACCAGGTGAAAGCTGACGTTTTTAGTGTGCATCTCTCAAGGGACGCTATAATGGGTAGCCCGAATGGCAAAGAGAAGATTTAAATATGACCCAAGGCCGCACCATTAGCAATAATTGTTTATGTGAAGTTTGGTTGATAAGTATCGTACGTACCGATGATAAGTTCATGTTATCCATAAATTGATGATCAAATAAATCATTGTCTGTCTTAAGGTTTTAATCTAAATCTTTGGTTGACCTATGATCCTAGACAATGAAAACGGTTGTCGTCGAGGTTGTTTAAACGGTATCAAAATGTGACTTTGCGTTCTTTCTCCATTGACCTGATACACAAACATCAGGATCAATTTTCTTCGATCACAACCTAAAAAAAACATATAAAGAAGTATAAAAAACCCACCTAAGAAACCGACAAACTGCCATCATAAAATAAAAGGAAAGGGGTATAATATATATCAACAGGAGAGAAGAAGATGAAAATTAAGAGCATGGAGATGAATAGTTTGAAGTTAAATATAAAAAAGGTAGAATAAGATGGATAGACTTGATAATAAATTTGAAGTATAACATTCATGTAAAATTACTAAAATACCCGACACACAATGGAAGTTACGTATTTTTTCTTGAAGTATATAATATTTATATACGACAAATGCAACAAAAAAAAACTCAGACACTTCTCACCTTTGGTGAAGTTTGAACCTCTGACTTCCTAGAAGATCAAAAACTACGATACCGCTAAGTCAAAGAGCCTTTAACATATTAAAGATTTTATAAAATACAAAAATCCAAGAAAATTTCTGCAAAGATTTTTAATTTACCATTGTGCCACATCATTGACCGTGGTTATTTGTTTCTATGGTTTACAATTTATTGTTATTTTCGTCCCTGAGTTAATTCATATATTAAAATATAAGGGATCAAAACACTAAAGAATTATACATCATAAGACCAAAATAACAATATATTATAAATTATAAAAATGAAAATAACGATTAATCAGAAACCATAATTTCTAAACCATTAAAATAAAAATCACAATTATTACAAAACACAAGGGATAGAAAACATAATCCACTCTTTTCAGAATTAATGAGGGTCCCAACTTCCAAAGGATAGATACCTTTTAACATAGATTCAAATATTGTCATTGATGGGTCGTTTACCAAACGCTTATTCGAGCAAGTGAATATCAAGTCATTTTATTTTATCGGACGAATATGATAATTACCAAGAATCTTACCCGTTAAGAACAAGACAAAGACAAAGAGTCTTATCCGATAAGTGAGAGCGACGATTCTTACCACGATAAACACTTACGAATAAATACATATCAAATTTTTAGGATAATAGGTTTTTGCTTAGGATCATTAAAGGATATTATTACCCATAGGCTCACAAACCCATCAACCATATTTCTATTAAATAAGTAGAAATGTAAATTTCAAGGCAAAAGTCCGAAACTTGATGAGATAATCAAAAAACAGAAGCCCTTTTATATTCGTTTATTAACATAGGGCTTTGACTCTATACATATATGTCCATAGAAATCTAGAACCAAATCCTACACACACACACACATATATATATATATATATATATATGACTTTTTTTTATTAAAGAATAAAAAATTCAACATTAATTATTATACTGAAACAAAATTAGTTTTATAGAACGTTTAGCTTATTGAAGCATCTTAATATAATATTTAAACTTAGATTTATAGGATTAAACTATAAAGTGTCCTATCTAAAAGCGTTACAATAGATTGTCTAAACGTTATAATATAATACTTGTCACATTAGTTGATAAGTTAGCAACTAAGTTAGTTGTTGTTTGATAACCCAGTCATTTTTGGTAAAAACTATGATAAACTAGATAATGAGTTCCAGTGACAATGGAAGTTATGATGAGAAGAGTAAGAAATGACTCACTTTTGGATCAATCATAATTGAATATCAACACTAATTCGGTGCATCGAGATGCAACGGATCAACTCCTGTGATGACCGTAATTCATGGTGGGGTGAGATTAAAAATGATCACGACCTCAAGGGTAGGGGTGTAAATCGATCGAGCTTTTAAAGAGCTATAGTTCGAACTCATTTATCTTGAGCTTTGGTCAATCTCGAACACAAAATAAAGATCGCTTAACTTAACGACTCGAGCTCCATAACACTGATGTTTGACTCGACTTGTTCGAAAGCTCGATTAAACTTTACAAGTCGAGTCGAGGCAAACCATTCGAGCATACACTTTTTCGATTCAAACATATTTATATATTTACAAATTATAAAATCAAAATATAAAAATCATCGAATTTGAGTAAATAACGACTTAACTGATCTCGAATTCGAGCTCATAAACGAGCATCAAACAATGAAAAATTATTCGAACTCGAGCTTGATTTTGAAAAAGTTAATCGAGCTCGAACCTGATATTTTTTCGAGCCAAGCTCGAATAACTTGCTACTCGAATTGACTCGGCTTGTTTACACACTAATCAAAAGGTCCAGATCCCTTCTTACGATTTCACCATAACTTTCATTCTCACACGATCCTTCTGTCATTAGATAACAATATAAATTATCCAAAAATACATGTTAAGAAACTAACTTGAAAAATAAAAATAATAGCTAAAATAAAATAAAAAAACTTTAAAGCTTATTGAAACGTTACTTCAAATAGTATTTGAATCAAAACAACTAGCTTATAAACTTCTTTACCGTTCAAACCTCAAAAAATAAACTAATTTGTAATTTTCAACATGATATTTATATAATTTTAGTCCCGGCTATTTTAGTCATTTCACAATCATCTCTTTTTATCTTGAAACCAGATGGCATAAATGGTGCGAGTCAAGCTCGAGTATCTATATATCGACTCAAACTCGAATTCGGCTCGAAAACTCGCGAGTAGTTAAAAACTAAACTCGATTTTGAATTTTTAAACTCGAACTCGTTTAAAGCTTGAATCAAGCTCGAACTCCAACTCGAATCAGACTCAAACTCCAACTCGAATCAAGCTCGAACAAAGATTATCCATTGAAATTTATGCAATTTTAAGGTCTTCTCTTATAAATTGTTAACCGAGTTTATCTCGAATAACTCATAAGTTGTCTCATGTCGTTTACAACTGTATTTGAAACTACTATTTTTCCACTTTGTTTTCTTTGAAACCACCAAAAGAAAAAGCAAAGAGAAAAGCATTATTACTGTTACACCATGAAAAGAAAGAAAGCCCACACGCGGCCCAGAAAGAGGTCGACCAGGCATAATAACATTCTTCACGCCTATATATACACCTCCTTTGTCTCTATATCCCTCCACACCACCACCGCTACCACCGCCATGGCTTCCTCTTCCCTCATCACCACCCTCTCTCTCCTCCTCCTCCTCCCACTCTCCCACGCCACCATGATCCTCACAGTCGTCAACAACTGTCCCTTCACCGTCTGGCCCGCCATCCAACCCAACGCCGGCCACCCCGTCCTCGAACGCGGCGGATTTGCTCTCAACGCCCGCACCCACCGCTCCTTCCCAGCACCAACCACCCACTGGTCCGGCCGCATATGGGCCCGTACAGGCTGCATCCACCGCAGCGGCCGTTTCACCTGCGCCACCGGCGACTGCGGTGGTAAACTCGAGTGCAACGGTCTCGGCGGCGCAACACCCGCCACCTTAGCTCAGTTCACACTCCACCACGGCCACAACGACCAGTCCTCCTACTCCGTCAGCCTCGTCGACGGCTTCAACGTCCCCATGACCGTCACCCCCCACGAAGGCAAAGGCACGTGTCCGGTAGTCGGTTGTAAAGCGGATCTGCTCGCCACCTGCCCATGGTCGCTGCAGAAACACTCCGACGGCCGCGTGGTGGCCTGCAAAAGCGGCTGCGAAGCCTTTAACACCGACGAGTTCTGCTGCCGTGGACATTTCAACAGTGCGCAAACGTGTAAACTGTCAAAGTGGTCGGCTTTCTTCAAACACGCATGTCCGGCGACTTTTGCGTACGCCCACGACAGTCCGTCGCTAATGCACGAGTGTTCGTCGCCAAAAGAGCTGAAAGTAATCTTCTGCCATTAATGGCGATTAGGGTTTATGAAGAAACTGAATAAAAAATTGTAGAAGATGGGGTTGCGTGTTTTAGATGTAGTTGTTGTCTGTGTAATGTTAGTACTCGGAGTTGGAACTGTAATGAATGTTATTTATGGGAATCTTTCTGTTCCTATTATATTAAAAAAAGTAGAAAAAGGTTCTTGAAGATTATGAAAATAACACAAGAATCGAAAACGTTTATCCACCATTGATTTTGACATGAAGAAGACAAGAGTGACTTGATCCGTCCCACCATCGTACGTTTCCCGCTCCTTATAAACTAATGCACAGTCATCTTTATTCACGGTAGGAATTGTTTATTTACTTCTTAATAATTTTATTAAGAGACAACTTTTAAATCGTTAAGAATTAAATTTTGTTTGGTAAAAAAATCTGCAAACTCTGAATGATTTTATATCATGCGCTTTTTTTAACCATTAAATGCCTTAATTTCATTATAAACAATTAACAAATAATTATATTTTATTTTACAAAGAGTTTTTTAATCATTTTGATAGCTCAATTATTTTGCACCAAACCATTCTAGTTGTAAAAACTAATTTGCATCAAAACTTTATTTTGGTGATGTCTTATAGATAGAAAAATCTAATGACGTTTTCCATTTTAAAATTAATGATTAGGTCACTATTTTTTTTAAATCATTTTTCCAACTTTTTTTAAAATTTGTTACCTACTTCCTTTTAACTCTAAAAAGTTATTTCTAATTGGTTATAAATATTTTAAAGTAAATAAAAAAAATCTTAAATCGGTTTTAGGTGTCGTTTACCAAACGCTTATCCAGGTAAGTGTTTACCAACTGACTTTACTTTACCGGATGAATATGGTAAGAACTAAAAATTTTATCCGGTAAGAGCGAAAGCAAGAATTGAGAGTTTTACCTGGTAAGAGAGGACGGAGAGTCTTACCATGGTTAGCGCTTTCCGGGATAAATTATTGCATACGATACGTTTTAGTGAATAAAATTTTATCCGGTAAGTAAGAGATAATGTTGAATTTTACCGGTAAGTGCTTACTGGGTAAGTGTTTAGATAAACGGTTCCTTACTCTTTTTTTTTTTTCTTTCAAATCATACACTATTCAACCCCTCCTATAATGACATCGCTCATTGTTGTCTGTACTCTATACAAGCCCATCCTCTGCCATCAATATCCCTCCTTTTTATTTGGCATTTTGTCTTTTGATTCTCTATACTTATAACAATTTAACCGAGTATGTATTGAAGATAAGAAAAGATGGAGAACCAAAAAACAAAAAGATCAAAAAGGAGATCCATGATAAGGCTCAACGATGACAGATAAATAATAGAGAACGGAGGACGATGAGGTGGCAAGGATGTTCACGAATGATGTATGTTTAACTTCAATGTGTTTTTAAATATAAACTAGGTACCCATTACTTACAGGTGTTATATCTCAGATATAAAAACAAAGCTTTAAAGTTAGATTACAAAAAATAAACTACCTTATATCAATTTGTTTAATTAAATTTAAACGTGAAATTTTAAAATACAAATCTATATTTTAAAGGATTATATATTAATTAAAATACTCAATAACTTATTTTTTAAAGAAAATATCAAATATTCATATGAGAACAATAATAAAATAAGATAATAAAAAAAAAACGGTTGAATCACATGTGATTTTAATATAAAATCACATGTGATTCGTGCGACTTTGACCATGTTACACACACGATTCCATTGATCGTTAGTATAAAATTCATATATGATTTAACAGTTTTTATGCTCTTTTATTTAATTATTATTTTTGTTTTTTTTTTACGATGTGTACGTGACAACAATATTTTGGGCGTGTTTTGTTAAAGTGATCACGTGATTGTCCAAAGGAATCTGGGGTCAGTGGATTCGACTGGACTGTAACAAAAAAATCTGCCAAACCATTTTTTCTTTCATTAATGTTTGAAACCCATAAATACCATAACACACTTTATAAATAAATCTTGTTATCAAATCAGTCCCCTTTTAATTGTTTTTCCCGATTAACCTAGATATCTAACCTGTTATGCGAATCGATTAATCTCAGGATAATCACCAGTATCACCGTATTTGAATCTCTGTGACTACAAGAATATTTTTTTATTCCTCGTTGGATTCGAACCTGGGATCTTCAGACACTTTTGAACTTTGGAGTCCAAACTTAAACCAATCGGCATCATCCTTGTAGTTCGCTTTTAAAATATTTGTTGTCATTTAAAATAAATTATATTCAAATCATGATGAAATTATGTGATCTCAATTTTTTGGTGCCATCGTAACTATTTATTTACCATAAAAATATTTAATATATTTAATTTACGTTTTTATATTAATTTTGACATGTTCTTTATTTTATCTTCAGAAAATATAATTTCAAAATCAATATTTTTAGGTCTATATTATTAAAATACATATTCTACTTTCAAAAATAAATAAATAAAAAACTTTATTTAAATCTTACAAGATGTGTTCATTTTTTTCCATTGACAGATGGTACAAATTTTATCTAAACTCGAACCATATTAAGAGGTTCATTTGATGTTAGAAATTACTGAAAAAACAAGATATTTTTTTACAGGATCAGAAAATAAATGGTTAATCTGTTGTGGATAATTATGTATTTACAAAATATTGTCTCAAATAACGATATTTCAATCATATTCGAGATGTGATATGGTTCCGAAGAATTTGTGGCATATCAAGCCTTGTAAAAGTTCTTCGCTTTGCATCAAACATGCCTCATTCTCGAGTTAAGTCGATCCCAATGGAGCAATAGGTTATTCGAGCTCGGTTTGAAAAAGAATACTAGACTCAAGCTTGAATAACTTTTTCAACGTAAGCCTCGAGTTCGAGCTAGATGCTCGTTTATCGAACTCGTGATTAATTAATTCGTTTATGGACTCAAGGTTGATATATTTATTGTATGATTTATTAACATATGAGCATGTCTCACTCAAAAAAGTATACGCTTGAATGGCTCAGCTCGACTCTACTCGAAATTTTTTATCGAGTTTTCAAATGAGCCGAGTCGAACATTGGTGCCATGGAGCTCAATTCGTTAAGTTAAACGAGTATTATTTTTCTTTCGAGATTGACTTGAGCTCGAGAATTATTAAACTCGAGCTCGAATAGCACGTTAAAAGCTCGACCAATTTACACCCATATGCTTAACCGCTTGTGTACGTAGGCCCCATCAATTCCTATTAATTTATCTGACGAATTAGAACCATCTATATCAAGATGACGAACGCATTCTTTGTACTATCAAATCACACATTTATATTCCACAAATAGATAAACAAAGATATTCCAAGACCTTTTATGGGTTACTCAACATATGTAGCCTATATCCATTTATGCATTTATAGCAAAAGACTTTGACTGCTCAAGCTATGGTATATTTTCATATGAAGCAGGATTCATCATGACACACTACTAAAAATGGGATTTTTTTGACGCCAATATCCCTCGGAGATCCGTTGGAAAAACAAGTTTCAGTCGGATTTCCGAGGGATATCTCTGTTGAAAAAATCTATGGCGCTAAATGTAATTTCCGGCGGAGTTTCTTACAGATATGTATTTTCTGGCGGAAAAAACCCGTAGAAATCCGTCGAACAGTTTTGTAATATGTTATAACTTTTCCGAGTTAATTAGAAGCTTTAGAAAATGTGATTAGGGTTGCCGATGGAATTTCCGTCGGAAATCCGTTTTGTAATTTGATTTTTTTTTAACTTTTATTCAAAATAATAACCGGTTTTATTTTCAAAAATAAAAATACAAACTTCTGACGGATTTCTGTCGGTAATGATATTTAAAAAAAGATGTTCTCTTTTTTAAAATATGAATTTTTTTATTATTTTTAATAAATGAAAATATTTATCGATGGATATTCCGTCAGAAATCCTTCGGACAATCCGCCAGAAAATTTAATTTTGATAATAAAACTTAAATTTAATTATTTACCGACGGATTCTCTGCCAGAAATCTGTAAGAAATGTAGATGTTATAAGGAAAAAAACCAAAAAACATGTTAATCTAAAATCCTAAAATATAAAGATCCTGTAAATTAAATACAAATATACAATCTAAAAATCCGTCATAAATACCTAATATGATTATCCGGACGAAATAATATTCAAATACAAATTCTTCAACAAAATTTAAGTACGATTGTGGACACTAGTTCATAAATACAATATATCAAATCTATTGCGGGCGGGTTAACGGAAAATGTTGAGATTGTGTAAACCTCTTCACCATACCCATCATGTCTGCATGCTCTTTCTTCCGGATCTCTTCTAGGTGGAGAATTTCATCGACCTCCTTCTGTCGCATCTGATCTCAAGTGCACATTTCTTGAATTTGGGACTTTTTAGTCGTTAGTTAATTACAAATACAATAAAACGTTAAAATTTTCAATAAGAAGTATAAATGAAATAGATAAATATCAAAGGATAAAGAGGTACGCTATGACTATCTACAGAAGACGATCCACTCGAGTTTGCTTATGAGGATGTCCCAGTTAATACAAATTGGGATCTCGATTTTACCCGAACCCAAATAGACGACCTTTCTTGGCTCCCCCGACTGTCTCATTCCACAAGTCGGTTTCAACTAGGGGATAGGCCGAGGGATCCTTACCATACTTTTCGGTGAGATTGTTTGAATAGGTATCATGTGCTTTAAAAAAAATACTACACAGTCAATTTCGACAGCATAACGACTGTAAATGAGACGTTTTCAACTAAAACAATTCAAATGTTTATCCAACAAATGGCAACCCAAACTATATATATATATATATATATATATAGTTTGTTTCAAATACAACTCATCGCATTTGTACAACCAATGCAACCCAATATATTGAGATATTTGTGAAAATGATAAGAGTTCATTTATTATGATTTGAATATTTATGGAAGATTAATATGGTTCATTAATTATGATCGATACTTTATATTAGGAAACAATAAAAACTTTTATGAAATCACATACTAATCAAATAAAATGGACGGTTGAGATTTAGTTGTATTGGTTGCACAAATGTCAAGGGTTGTATAATAACCAACCTCTATGTATGTATGTATGTATGTATGTATGTATGTATGTATGTATGTATGTATGTATGTATGTATGTATGTATGTATGTATGTATGTATGTATGTATGCATGCATGTATGTATGTATGTATGTATGTATGTATGTATGCATGCATGCATGCATGCATTCTAACTTAACAATCTTAATGTTTGCCCTACAAATGTCAACCTAAACTATATATATACACACACACATGCACATACACACTAACACTTTAACTTAAATAATCCTAATGTTTGTCCTACAAATGTCAACCCAAACTATATACACACACATGCACACACACGCACACACACTAACATTTTAAATTAAATAATTCTAATGTTTGCCCTACAAACGTCAACCCAAACTATATACACACTCACGCACACACACTAACTAACATTTTAACTTAAACAATTATAACGTTTCCCCAACATACGACAACCCAATATAGAGTTTAAAGTTATATATATATATATATATATATGTATTGTAAACTTACCGAAAACCCGACTACACCTTGAAGTCACGTACTCCTCTCGTTATCCGCTATCCGAAGATGTGAGTACATGGTCTAAATCTATACCTATTATAAGTACATGGTCTAAATCTATACCTATGTAAGTACAGGGTCTAAATCTATACCTATTGTAGGTACAAGGTCTAAATCTATACCTAAGTTGTAACTATTCTAATTATAAGGAGTCGATTTGTAACTACTGTAAGTGCATGAACCAAATATATTACTCTTTATGACTTTAGGGACCTAAGCTGTAATTATTATAACTACAGGGATCTAATCTGTAAATATCCTAAATGCAGGGAAATAACCTATAAATATTCTAAATACAGGGACCTAATCTATAACTACTTTAAGCGGTATGCTAATTCTGTAAGTACACTAACCATAGAGACCTAATCTGTAATTACCTTAAGTGCAAGGACCAAAATGAAACTTTTTTCCCAGTGGACCAAGAACATGTCCGTAAGTTCGCAGTTGGTCCATCCAGAATATTTTTTCATTTTCGTAAGAAAACACTCACTCTCATATAAAAAATCGTACGGTAAACCTATAGAGACGAGGTTTTCATATAAGAATAATGAGGGAAAGTGGTTGGTTCTTATCATAATTGCATACCTATAGAGACGAGGTTTTTTTTTTTTATTAAAAAACGGCTACATCCCAATGTAAGATTCGATTAGAGTTTAACCCCGGCACGACACATGTAGGTCTACAAAACAACAGGTCCTTAATTGCGGACGTTGGTTGAAAGTGTACAGGTCCTTAATTGCGGACGTTGGTTGAAAGTGTAATTTTTGAACTCCAGGGGGCAGGTTGCAATTGTGGACCCATAATATTGCAGACAGGGCCAGATATATAAAAAGATTTTGTTGTTTAGCTTGGTCCACAAGTGTATCTTGAACCTATGGCTATTTTGGTAATTTAAAAGAGAAGATGGCTGAAAATGACTACTTTAATTAATTTCTCCAAAAGGAAAATCCATCGTCTTTGGCGTCACAAATCAACCTTCCGACACTCCACACAAACATCCGTCTCTGACACCCTACACTACCCTTCATTTTTATTCTGAACCGATCCCAAAAACGAAGGTTGAAAAATCAGGGTGTAAAAACATATTCGTATATTCAATTTCACATTGGTTTTGTACATGACAGAAGCACGCTCATTGATGGATACACTAATTTCACAATCTTCCACACCCATAATGTACAAGAATCGGTGCATTTCATCTTCATCAATATTGTAATGGAACAAAAGGTCGATTTTCATACGTTCAATTTTGTAACATCTTTTTATTTTCAATCAAAGTTCTGGAGATGTAACTTGATTGTTACTATGTCAATTTTTATAAGTTGTCACAAATTTTGAATATTTGATTTGTAGATAGGATTCAATAAATTAACTAATAATAAATTGGAAACAAAGACAACCAGGGACTGTTTACCAAACACTTATCCGGTAAGTGTTCACGGATAAAATTTAACACTATTAGTTGCTTACCGGGTAAGATTTTAGTCCAACAATTTACCATGTAAACGCTTACCATGTTAAGAGCCATCATCCATACTTACCAGGTAAGACTCTTGGGGGTTGTTTACCAAATTTTTTATTAAGTCCTATATGGATAAATTTGTTTGTCTGTATAAATTTGTCTGTTTGGATAAATGGGTGATGTTGTTTACTTTTTCATCCGAACCAACAGTCTAAATAACATAAATGACCGATTTACCTCCCAAAATTAATTATTTGAACATCAAAACAAAAAAAATATATAAAGAGGCCGAAAATGGGGTGTCTCATATGAGAGAAGGAGGAGATGCTTTAAATAAAAAGTAGGGATGTCATTGTTATGGCTGAACGAAGACAAAACACCATTTCTGTCTACGCGATTAAGCCATGTTCTATGCGAATAAGTCGTAAGTAAACAACCCAAATGAACTGTGCAAATAAGCTAGATAGACCAATAAGCCTAATTAAGCCGCAAGTAAACAGCCCCTTGGTCCTTGTCTCGTTCTTACTAAGTAAGATTCTTGGTCTTTACCATATCATACGGTGATGTAATCTTTCTTAGTCAATGGTTACCCAAGTAAGCAGTGGCAGATCCAGAAACTTATATTATTAGGGGCACATTTAAGAGTGTCAAAACAAATTTTGAAACCAATAACTCATTCGAACCAATACGATTTCGGGTTATTTGGTTTCCGGATTAAACGGTTCCGTTATCGAATAAATATAACTTATTCGGTTTAGTTTTCAATTAATTTTTGACTATTTTGGATAAACCGAGATATCATATTCCCATGTACATATTTTACTTTTCGGTTAAACAAAAGCAAATGAACACACTACACATTAATAGTTAGTAGCAAAAAATTAGAGAACAAGAGGTCCATAACTTAGATTCAGTTAAAAAGAAATCAGATAACAAAAAACTAAGAAATCAAAAATAAAAGATAAACTAGTAGCAAACCTTAAATCAAAATAACAAATTAAAGAATCCTAAGTCAAATAACAATTAAGAAAGAGAAAATTAATAATTAACAAATAACAATAATTATAAATCTATAAAACAATAAAATACAAAAAGAAAGTTGAAAAAAATAAAAATAGTGATTAATCAAATCATTAGCATTATAACAAACAAAATAAGAAAAATAAAATAATCTTCAACAGATTGAGACTTAAAACTTAAGGGCATTTAATTGATCCTTAAAATAATAACTCAATGAAGTAAAAGTTATAAATGAAACACATAAATTTAGATTTAGAGCCTTACCTTTAATTGTTGAGGCCTATTAAGAATTTTTGGTTAATTTTTTTTAAAACCTACCATTATGCTCTATTTTTGTGCTTGTTGGGATTAGTTTGTTGGGGGCCTGTGCCCCCTACAAGTATAGCGTGCATCCGCCGGTGCAAGTAAGCGCTTGGTAAAGCGCCCGTTATACATAATAATAATTATGTTGTCTTAAAGACACGTTGTAAACAACGTCATGGCTTCATCGTGACACGTCGTCACGTCACGCTGCACCTTCCCCTCACGTCGTTTAGAACGTCGATTAAAAATGGGCGACAACAGTATTAAGAAAATAAGAAACGCATATGACCTTTCAATATAATAGCACCCAAAAAAAACAAACATAATTACAGATCTACAAAGTTACTTAACAAAATTCATGCATAACAATTAACAAACCCTCACATTCAACGTGGCTTTACGTAACTTCCCATCCTCACCACGATCCCATCGATATCACGAACATACCCAACCTTCTGTCCCCACTCTTTCTCCTCCGGCTGGCACACCGCCTCCGCCCCATTCTCCACCGCCCTCTGCAATTCCATCCAACAAATCAAACATACAGATCCATAGTATCGTCATTGATTATATAAATCTAATTCTTCCGTTGAACAAACAATATATCAAACACCTTGAATGCAGCATCAACGTCTGCATAAGCAAAGCAGACCTCAAGTTGATTCCTTCTTTTTTTTACTAGCTCCTGAACCTCGCCGGTCAGATCGTCGGTTTCATGTTGATGTAACGGCGTAAATGCTATTGTTGTCGGTCCACTTTGTAGTTCGCCCCATCTATATACCACCAGCTTTCAATTCCGACTTCGATCTTATATATCGGTTTGTTTTCGAAGGTTTTGATTTGATATCGTACGAGATTTAGACAGAACATTAATCATGCATAAGAATCGAGAAATTATAAGATCGATTATTTACCTGTGAGAATCGTCTAATCGACGAACGGTGTAACCGAACGCCTTACCGTAAAACTCGACGGATTTCGCCACATCCTTCACGTAGACCACCGTGTATGCGTACTCCGGGTTCAGATTTGATGCCATTTTGATCGAATTTCGAGTTTTTGTATTTTTTTTCTTGATTTGTTGTATTTTACGTCCAATTTATAGAGAGATCGATAGAAGGAGAGACGGAAATAAGGAATTAATGAGACGGATCGCCGGATCGGTAGTGATGACGTGCCGGAACGACACGTGGAGAACTTCTAGACTTGCTGTGTGTACACGTGGCAGTCTATCACCGTGATTTCTAGTGACTGGTGAGTTGTCCTCGTTACTGGGCCAATGGGCCGTTAGCCATAAGATCGTCACCAGGGAGGCCCATGATTTATGAACTGGGCCAGCAGCTACGCTAAATTTGAATTAATTACTTACAACTTACAAGATATTTAATAAATTAATTTGAGTAAATTACATGTTTAGTCCAATAGATATATATATTTGTAATGGTGCTTGTCCTTTTTAAAAAATTATACGAATCGTGTTTTCGTAGTTACATTTTTAAACGTCTGTCACGAACATCTGTTATCTCTAACTGTTAAAAAAAATGAACGAATGAATGACTAATGAAGATATTCACAAGAGAATCTGATGCTTATGATGGTGAACAATGTAATCAAGGTCATTGGTTTCTTTTAGTTGATCGTGTTTCATTTTTAAAGTTCTTAAACTTAATATGTTTGTATTCTTTAAGGAATTAACATTAAAGCTTTAACATACATTTTAGCCCCTCTCGGTACAATTTAGCATTGCACAAGTAACCATCTGATTGAGGAAGGAAAATTTGGTCATAACTTGGATCACTTATTGTTGTTTGCTCAACAAACCCAAGTTGTATATGAGTGTATTGACCATAACTAGAAGCCAAACCTGATTATTCATATAGATGTATCATCATATCAGCTTTGTGGTAAGCTGAGTTGTACCATATCGTCTATATGGATGTTGGGCAGGTCTTGGTTAGCTTCACAATAGCCATTACCATAACACTAAGGTGGACTCTAGGTATTGTATATGCAATTATTTAGTAATAAAAAAGAAAGCCTTCTCCTTTATATTAAACGAAAATGCAGGGGAAGAGTATATATAGATCCTTGGATATTCAATTAACAACACACCCCTTCTTTCAAATTTAAGAAACTTGTTTTAACTGTTCCTTTTACTTTGTGAAGTTTTCTTTTGACAGTTCTAACTACGTTTTTGGTGATGGTAAAGACGTAAAAATTTACATTGCAATATTTAAATGAGAAGTTGTATTTATACAAATCTATAAAATTTTTAATTGTTGTTTCTTAGATTTAGATGATGCTTTAACAGAAGAGTCGGATAACAATGATGTCAGTTCACCATATCAATCAAGAACCTGGACACCAAATGTAGGGGATATGTTTAAGCCAATTGTTGGAACAAAGTTTGGAAATTTGAAAGATGCATTTGAGGCTTACAAAAAGTATTCTTCAGCAGCAGATTTTGATGTTAGAAAGTCTACACAGAGAAATGATAGGAAAGGCATGGTGCAAAGAAAGTCATTTGTTTGTAGCAAAGAAGGTATAAAGAAGAGAGCATCATATAATACCTTGGAAGGAATTTCCAAGAAAGACAAATGGTTATAAATAGATCAAGATTTAGGAATGAAAGCAGTAATAGAAGTTGTTTTCGAGAGTGCAAATCATCGACTTTGTATGTGGCATATAATGAATAAACTTCCTTCAACGGTATGCACTTAAGTTTGACCCGTGTGTAGTTTAACACTCTATTTACACTTAACTTCATGCAAATTACATAAATCTTCATAACAAACTTACTTTGTAGTTCCAATATTGTAAGTCAAGTTGCTATCAATTAAATTTGAATTAAGTTTTGTTGATCTCAGATTCAAGTCTATAACATGATTAGATCAAGATCAAGAACATTGAAAATGATTCAAGTATGATGGCAAGTGTATTGGTGTAGAGATCAAAGTACAAAGTGTTCTTGAGCTCTCAAATGTCTACGCATTTGAACTTTCGTGCCCACAAGGGGATTTTTATTCTTCCTTGGATTTGAACATGAGACCTACTGGTACATTTAACATTTGGAGTCAATCTCAAACCAATCAGGCACCACCTTTGTGGTTAAACCTTTTTTTATTATGCCTCATATATTTTCTCTGTATGTCATTTTATATTTTCATCTATATTTTTATCAAACGTGATTAGTTTCTCAACTAAGAACTAGTTTATCAATTAATAATTAACTTATCAACCAATTTATCAAATATAAACAAACAACATACTTAAAAACATATACAACAGATTCTCTAAAATGAAGAATATGATTATTTTGAGCAATTTTTTGTTGCAACAGAACATGAAACTGTACAAATTTAGCGAACTTTCTAGAAATGATTATTATGAAAAATGTTTTTTATTGTTTTCACATCAATAAATATTAAATGCTTTTGATAGTGAAATAATATTTTATTAAATTATATAATATTTTTAATAATATAATTAATATTATAATTTTAATAATCTATACTAAATTATAAAGTATTTGACAAAAAAATTCTTAAAAACCATTTTTTATGCACAAAGTACTGTTTATTGATGCATATTACTTAAAATTTAAGATTACAAGTAAATTGCGCATAAGTACAACTTATTAGAGTTCCATATTTGAATTTGTGTAACTAATTGCAGATAAACATAATCAAATACTAGATAAACATCCCATTTTAAATATACAAAATCTAAAATATAATTAAAATAATCATTGAGTTCTAACAGAATACTTAATTATTATCTTATAAAAAATATTATTAAATCTAAATTAAATTTCTTTGTTACTAAACGTAAATTAAATTATAATTAAAAAATGAATTAAGAAAATTACACAAAAACACAAGAATTTAAAAAAAAATTAATTTGATACTGATATCGATATATTTTTTTTCAAATTTTTATGATATTTTCAAATTTATATTTTAGTCAAAAATAAAAACATTATCGTTTTCTCAAAACCAAATAAAATTGTATTATATCGACATAAAAAATAAATAAAACGAAACACTGAAATTAAGATATATCTCGATGTATTGCTCGAATACCCCCTTCTAGTAATAATAAAATGTTTGAGTTGGATATACTTTTTTTAAAAGATTTTGAATTTTTTATTTTTTCAGTTTAAAGAAATTTAAAGAATTTGTAAAAAAATTATACGTATAATTTTTATGTATAAAATAATTGTGAAAATGCTGAGTGGATATGTTTGTGGTTAACAAGGACTTCAGCATCCACATCGGCATTGGCCATTGGCGTGTCATGCCACCCACAAAACAACCGTGGGACCCACCATCACCATGCACAGACGTGGAGAATTGTGTGTGACCTTTCAGATTCTCAATACATACTACACCTTTTTCCTCCTACCCTATTTTAACTCAAGTTTAGAGTAAATTACATATTTGATATACTTCTCGTTCATTATCAATTTTAGTTTTTATTTATCTTACCTTATAAATCAGATTTATTAAAAGTCTTAAAATAATTTTTAATGTACAAAGTACTATATATTTATGCACAAAGTTTTAAAAACAACTCATAATGCTTCAAGTACTACTACTTTATGCATTCAGTCTTAAAATCTCTTAATATACAATTAAAAAGACATACAATACAAGTTTATGCACACTATTGTCATTGTTTTTCATGTTCCTAAGATACTTTTGACACATTTCACTCATGTATTTACCCTCTCACACCTCTATGTCTTCTCCTCATCCCCAAGGTGATATTCAAAATGATATTCACCATGAGTTATTAAAAGTTTTTTTCATTCATATCTCATTCAATTGCTCTAGAACTCTCGGTCTCGCTCTCGATCTTTTGATTCTTTACTCTTGGTGTAAAGCAAACACATTTGTTGAGTCGTTTAAAAATGTTGGATTTTAAATATATTGGATTTTAAACTGTCATACAATTTTTTTCATCGATAGACTGTAATTGAAACCATAACTTTTATTTATTCAAATCGTATTAATATGTTTGTGGATATGTTTGTGGTTAACAAGGACTTCTAGCATACAACATTGAAGGCATATGTACAGTTTGGATTGCATTTAAAGAAATATAATAATTAAAACTCACCGCCCCTTTTTCCTCCCCCACCACGCACTACTCGGGCAGTCACTCACCATCGCCCTTCCTCCTCCTTTATGTTTATCTTCTCGGACGACCCCTGCATCTTAACTCATTGCAATCCTTAGATACCGTTTAAAGGTTTGAAGCTTTTAATCCATGGATGTAACTTAGGAATACAAACCACACACAGAGTTTTTCTGTCATGCTTGAAGAACATCTTTGTCATCCTCGCTTCTCACCTTTAAATCAATCATTTTGTTTTCAAGATTTTGTTTTGTCGTTATTTTTTGTTTGATTTTGATTTATGTTCATCAAAATTTAGTGGCTTGAAATATGGACTTTCGAGTATGGAATCATAGAGTTCTTGAGATTATCGGTGAGTGGCCACCACCACCTGAAGCAACAAACCACACATAGGGGCGGGCCTACATGGAAATGAAGGGCATGAAAGGTACATGTAAGGGCCCTAAGGGTGCATTTGGTACGTTGGACAGGGTGGGACAGGACAGGACATAACATAATTGTCCTATGTTTGGTGTGGTTTTATGTGGGACTAACTAGAACAAACTAGAACAAGGGTGGGACAAGGTTGTCCACCATTTACCCATGGAACTAAGTAGAACAAGAAACTTTTTACCACTTTACCCTCAAAAACCTCATACGCATACCTTCCTTCTTCCCCTTCACTCTCCTCTCCTCTCCTCCATCGCTTCCACCGCTCAACCGGTGACCGGTGGCGGCGACTTCCGATGGCCGCCGCTGCTGCTTCTCCGATGGCCACTGCTGCTGCTTCTCTGATGGCCGCCGCTGCTTCTCCCGATGGCCGCCGCTGCTGCTTCTCCCGATGGCCGCTGCTGCTTCTTCCGATGGCCGCTGCTGCTTCTTACAGCAACTACATCACGAATTTGAAGAAACTCTTCAAATACCTTTCTTCTTGTTTCATGCAAGTAAGGAATTATATTTTGATGGTGGTTTCGTATTCGATTTCGCCAACAACTTGATTAATTGAAGTACTTATTAGGGATTTTAATGAAGTATTATGATTTATTTCGAGAGTTTACATTGATTATGATTGCTGAATGTTGTTGTTGATGAATTATAAAGGCTGTAGTGGTAGTAGGACCAGTGTTACCAGAATGCATTTCGTAGTGAAAAAACACTAAACAGCTCACTGGGGGTAAATTGGTCATTTTAACCAGTTCTATCATGTCCTGTCCTGTCTTACCAAACGCTTAACAGCTGTCCTGTCCTGTCTTGTCCCATCATGTCTGCACACCAAACGCACCCTAAAAGTACACCAACTTTATTTCCTTGTTTGCCCTTAAATTTTATGAAGCTAAAGTAAAACACACAAGTTTATGGTGGGCAGGGTTGGTAAATGTTGTCATGTTATGGTCCTTGACGTAAGTTTAAATCTTGTGTTTGACAATTTTTTTCTTGTTTTTAATTTAATTTTTTAGAAGAAAAGGTAAAGAGAAGGGTCTAACAGAATATGTTGCATGACAACATATGTACATACGTACGTACATACATACATACATACATACATACATACATATGGGACGTTTCATTTACAAATCATGCAATTCTAACAAACTTTACAAACCAATCTTAGCCGTCCATCTAGTCTAATAAATATCTGATTTTATTTTGTTTTCTAATCTAAAGCCACGATCATGAATAGACGGTGGTTGTGGAGGTGGTGGAAGAGGTTGTTGTAGTAGAAGAGGAGGTGGTGGTGGCCACCGATGGTGGTGGTGGCCACGACTACCAGTGGTGACCACACCCCCACCATCATGACCACTAAAACATATATCATATTAAAGTTACATATCAAACAAGGGTTAATTAGTAATATTTTAGTTTATGTTTCATTATTGTCTCATCTTGTTCCACCTATTTTGGTGGAACAAGAAAAAGTCTTTTTTGTTCCACATTGTTCACCTTGTCCCAGTTATTATCCTTGTCTGATGTCACATCCGAACGTGGGACAGTGAATTCTTGTCTTGTCCTATATCGTACCAAACGTGAGACAACGAGTTTTATCTCATCTTGTCCTGTTCCATGTACCAAACGCGGCGTTTGTAAACTTATTACCCCTTGGGATGAAATTCTTGTATTTTGGTTTAATTCCAATATTTTTACCGAGGCTTAAGTTATATGTTATTTTTAAATTTCAGAGGTGTTACATTTTCCCCACTATTGAATTATGGTCATTGATAATCCGTAGGTGACTTCTATTTACCGAAGAAATATGAATTAAATCTGTCAGAACTCACCGATGAAATTAGGTCGTCAATGATTTTCGTCCATAATACTCCCTTCTACTAGTGCTGATGTGCTTAGCGCGTTGAGTCACTTAAACAGGCCTCCCTAACAGCGTTTAGGGTCATGAACAAAATTCAAAGTAAAATCGGAATCACAAGAAATTTGTGATTTTTAAATTTCATGGACGATAGCCAAGTATACCCAAACCACAGGGACGAAATATGTAATTAACTCTAAAACAAATACCTGGACATCAGAATTCAAATAATACATCCTTATTATATGTCTACCATGTAATTATTAACTTATTAAATTATTTAATGACTCCAATGAATTCTATTAGGGTTTTGAACCTTCCACCATTTCTTAGTGTGTTTTATTTACTTTTTTACCCTCCAATTTTTATTACATTTTTTAAATAAATAATTTAATTTAAATGGCAATTCTTTTTCATTTATTAAAATAAAGAATAAATGATACAAATAAATTAATATATATATTTTATTATTTAATTAACCAATTCCACATTAACTATAATTTACATATTTTATAAATCTTAAAAACCAAAATAAATTAATTCAACACAAAAGCTACAAGTACCTCAAAAATGGATCACGCAACATCTATCTTTTTCACCGGTGAAACTTATCTATAATAAGATTACCTAAATTACAAATAATAAATAATGATTGGATATTTTTAACCATTTTTTAAATATTAAAAAAAAATAAGTCAACAAACTGATTAAAAAAACTTATGTTTATTAGTATCTAAACTATATTTTAAAGCATTTGATTAAAATTCTTAAAAATCATTTTTTATGCATAAAGTACTGTTTATTGATGCATATTACTTAAAATTCAAGTAATTTTGCATAAGTACAACTTATTAAAACTCTTCTTTTTAAATTCGTGTAACTGACTACAGATAAACATAATCAAATACATGATAAACATTCATTTTAAGTATATAAATCTAAAATATAATTAAGATAATCATTGAATTCTAACATAATGTTTAATTATTATCTTTATAAAAAATTATATCGTTAATTAAAAATAAATTGTTTTGTTATTAAATTATAATAAAAAATTGAATTAAAGAACTTACACCAAAAAAATAAGAGCTATTAAATAGTTAATTTGATACTAATATCGATTTATTTTTACAAATTTTTTATGTTATTTTCAAATTTAAAAACTAAACATTAAAATCGAGATTTATCTCGCTACATCACGCAAGTACCCTTCTAGTTATTACAATCATATATAGTTTAAATATTTTTATCGTAAGAAAAACTGGTTTTGAATATTTTTATTTAAAAAAAATTAGTCGGTTTTTTTGAATTTTAATACGAACAAATTAACTTTAATTTCATAAATATATTATAAATATTTAATTAATTAACGTTTATTAATTTATATGATATAGGTGCTTTCCACTTGGATTCATGACATTGATTTGATACTTTCCTATTTTGCATCCCATAAAAGTGGTTTTCATGGATCAAAAGTAGGTACTTGTTTTCTTTTGATAAACCATTGTCCTTATTATATATGTCTATTTTTTGAATAAGGTGAATTTTGGGTATTTTGATATATGTTTTAAAAAAACTAATAGAATTTGAAGATCAAAACGTCTTTAACAGCTATGTTCAAATAAAGTAATTTATTTTCTCTAACGAGTATATTAAAGCATATGTTTAAATATAATATAAAGAAAACATAAAATGTAAGAAATCTACATAAATAACACGTCTATCATAAATAATACTTTCATATCTATAATGAATTGTTATTCATAATGAATATTCATCCTAAAATATGACAGGTAGCATGCAGTTGACGATTCTTGGGTTCTTAATCA
>NC_037536.1:11109581-11110658 GCF_001531365.2 Cynara cardunculus var. scolymus | reverse complement strand
AAAAAAATGAGGAATTTCAAATAGTTAATTTGATACTAATATCGATATATTTTTGTCAAATTTTTATGATACATATATTTTATTCAAAAATAAAAATATCATCGCTTTCTCAGAATCACATAAAGCCATATTATAACATAGACTGAGATAAAGAAGAAAATGAATATTAAAATCACGATGTATCTCGCTGCATTGTGCGAGTACGCTTCTAGTATATATATATATAAGGATTGGATTCAGAGCAGTCTGTTTTTGTAAAACCCTTTAGACGATAAAATTACTCTGAAACTTTACCGCAAAATATTGTGAAGGTACGTATGAAGAACATCGAAACTTTACAGAAAAAGTATTTTGAAGGTCTCTGAAACTTTCAGCAAAATATTGTGAAGGTATGAAGAACATTGAAGCTTCACAGTAAAAACATTTTAAAGATTTACCTTTAAGATATTTTGTTGGGATGGTTCAATATTATTTATGTGATCCCACGGTTCTTACAAAAACAAATTGGTCTTAATAGTTGTTTGACAGTTGCTGAATAGTTTGATGCAGAATGATTAAGTGGTGAGAATGATTAAGAGACTCTCATGATATAGTGCAAAATGAAATATAATTGTTTGGTAATTATTTACAACAAAAGGAAAAAAAATAGCTCCTATAGAAAGAAAAAAAAAAGCAGTCATTTAAGCAAGCACTGTTTTGTGATGGAATTATGTCATCTTCAACCCTTTTAAAAGTGTAATAAAATAGATGCAGATCACGAAATCATTTTAAACCAATGAGCTAAAGCGTTAAATAAAAAGTAAAAGATTTATGTTAAAGTACTTATTGATAAGTCAAAAATACTTTATACAATAAATTAATGGTGTTTAAAAAAATCCGTTGAACCGTTTAAACCGATCGAATCAAGTCTAAAACTTTCGATAATTTTTTAAAACATTCTTTGTAAATACAAAAAATGTAAATAAAAATACAATCTAAAAATTTATTTAAAATCTAAAACATTTAATCATTCAAAATACAAAATTTCGATGATTTTCTAAACCTTTTTTGTTATTTTATATTACAATCCATGTAAAT
>NC_037536.1:11102131-11109330 GCF_001531365.2 Cynara cardunculus var. scolymus | reverse complement strand
TTTTCAATAAGTCTTTTTCAATTATTTTAATTGTTATTATCAGCCAATTTTTATATTAATTTAACAACTAGTGTACCATCTAATTTATTAAAATTATTTTATTTAATTTAAATATGTAGGACAATTCATTATCTATACTATATTATAAAGCATTTGACAAAAATTCTTGATGCGTATTACTTAAAATTCAAGATTACAAGTAAATTATGCATAAGTACAACTTATTAAAGCTTCATGTTTGAATTCGTGTAACTAACTGCAGATAAGCATAATCAATAGAGGATAAACATCTCATTTTAAAATACAAAAAATCTAAAATATAATTAGGATAATTATCGAGTTCTAACAAAATAATTAATTATTATCTTTATAAAAAAATTATATTATTAAACCAAATATAAACTAATTCGAACCTAAATTAAATTATAACAAAAAATATTGAATTGAAAAGTTACACAAAAAATAAGAATTGTAAATAGTTAATTTGATAATAATATCGATATATTTTTATCAAATTTTTATGATATCTTCAAATTTATATTTTATTTAAAAATAAAAACATTTTTGTTTTTTCAAAATCACCTAAGAGCCTACTATAATATCGACTAGTATAAATAATAAAATAAAATATTAAAATAAAAAATACAAGTAATAAATAAATAATAAATATATTCCTAGTAAAAAAAACATTTATAAAAGAAAGCGAAACGGGGAGAAATCCGAAGGACTTTCGGCGTCTCTATGAACAACTTTTGACTGGATCCCACCTACTACGAACACCGCCGCCGTCTCCTCTAAATGTTTTCGTTCTTTAAATATTCCTATTCTTATAAAATTCTAAGTAAACTACATATTTAGTCCTTATAATTGTCACTCATTATTAAATACGGTCCTTCTTTTAAATTAATTACAATTTTAATTATTATGGTTATCATATTTTTTCACTTTTAATCCTTTAATTGACTATAGTTAGATAGGTTAGTTAGATTTTTGCCCCATTTTCACGTTTGATTTTGATCCTTGAAAGTTCCAACATGGTCTATACATAAAACCTTATTAAATTTCCATTTTAATGACCAAATGACTATTATAAAGATTAACACAAGTCATTAAAGATCAGGGTGTTATAACATTTGATAAACTAATATTTAAATAAATTTAATAGACTATTATGTAACTAAATTAAGTTATACTAATAAAAATGTATGATTCATGATAAATATGGAAGTGTTACATACATTCATGATAACATAGATGTATTATTCACAATGAATCACACATTCATGATAAATATGGTACAACGTTCATGATGAATAAAAGTCCAGATTCCTTATGAATATGTCATGTGTCGCATTATGGACGGTTCTTAAGTTCCTGATGGAACATGATATATATATATATATATATATATATATATATATACACACACACACAAGAAAGGTACTCGCACAATGCAACGAGATATATCTCGATTTCAATATTTCATTTCATTTTTTTGGTCTCTGTCGATGTTATAATACAGATTTATATAGTTTTGAACAAACGATAACGCTTTTCTTAATAAAATATAAATTTGAAGATATCATAAAAATTAAAAAATATATAAAAATTCTCATTTCTTTGTGTAATTTCTTTAATTTAGTTTTTTTTTATTATAATTTAATTTAGGTTTAATGACGAAATAATTTATTTTTGGTTTAATAATATAATCTGTATAAAGATAATAACTAAGTATTCTGTTAGAACTCAATAATTATCCTAATTATATTTTAGATTTTATATTTAAAATAAGAATTTTATCGTGTATTTGATTATATTTATCCACAGTTAGTTACACGAATTTAAACGTGAAGCTTAATAAGTTATACTTTCACACAGTTAACTTGTAGTTTTGAATTTTAAGTAATATATATCAATAAGCAATACTTCATGTATAAAATATGGTTTTTAAGAAAAAAAAAATTTGTCAAATGCTTTATGATAATAGTATATATATATAGGGGAGAGATAAAATGCAAACCAAACCATTTATATAATCCGTGAAAACCATCTATTTCATTGTTTAATTTCATGAAATTGTTTATTATAATGAAACTGTTTCAAATAATTTATTTCTTGATGAAATTGTTTCATATATTTTTGTTTTTATGTAAAAATAAAATTTCATCATGTATTTTTTATTTTGATGAAATTTATTTACTAAAACTAATAGAATAAAGATGATAATGTTTATAATTAACATCATCCCCAATAAAAATGATTAATCAACTTTTATAATTAAAAAAATTATGATTCTTTGAATGAGATTTTCATAGTTTGTACAAATAATTTTGTTTGCATTTTATCTCTCCCATGTATATATATATATATATATATATAGAGAGAGAGAGAGAGAGGGAAGACTTTTCAAATGCAACCCATCACATTTATACAACCAATACAACTTATTAATTAAGATAATTATGAAAATTATTAGAGTTAATTTATTATGATTTTAATATTTATGAAATATGACTAGAGTTCATTAACTATAGACAATACTTTATATTAGGAAACAATCTAAACTTTTATGAAATCACATATTTATCAAATTAAATGGACGATTGAGATTGGGTTGTATTAGTTGTACAAATATAAAAGGTTGTATAACAATCCACCTCTCTTTCTATATATATATATATAAAAGAATTTTAGCAAATTAAAAAACCTGATATTGATGACATCGTACCTTGTTCCCTAATTGACCTTTCTGTATCCTCAAGGAACACATGCATAGAAAATGAGAAAGGAAAAAGAAAGGCAAGTGTAGGGTATGGTGGAGATCTAGTAGGGATCACTTACCTCTCAATATTCTATTGCTTTCTACATCTTCCCCACTATACAGGAGAATTTCAGCCCATCCCCCTTTTTGTCCATGACCTAATTTTTTTGTCCACCAACCTCAGTTTTCGGTATTTTGTCTATATTCAACGCAATGTTTCTAATTAATATATATATATATATATATATATATATATATATATATGAATTAGAAACATTGTGTTGAATATAGACAAAATACCCAAAATTAAGGTTGGTGAAAAAAGAAGCATTGTTTTGGGGGAAATGGTTTCTAATTCTAGGCTTTAAAAATTTTCTATTTAAAGCCAAATCATATCTAAAAAGGGTGAGATCTAATTCAAATAGGATTAGAAAATATTTGTTTGAGATATTCATTGAATCTTAGGGGCTGTTTACCTAAATATTTACCCGGTAAGTGCTTAATTAACATTAGGAATCAACAATATAATTTATTTTATGTATCTTATACAACAATTTACCTGGTAAACGCTTATCCGGGTAAGAGTCGTCACCTTCACTTACTGGGTAAGACTCTCCATCCTTATCAACGCTCTTACCGGGTAAGATTTTTGGCCCTTGCCATGTTCATTCGTGAGAAAAATTACCCGGTAAGTAACGTCTAATAAACGACCTCTTAGTTTTTTTTAAAAGACGATAATGTGTACGAGCTTTCACCAACCTTTTGTGACGGTCAAAGAAATATCAACAAATTGTGGTTTACATTGCCAACTTGACATTGTTTTAATTGTGGATAAAGTTTCACTTATTTTGAAGTAATTCTATTGCATGCATGTATGTACAAGTTGTCGATTTTTTGCATAGACGGACCTACTTAGGTGCCATGGGTGGCACGTGCCACCGTATCGTTTCTTTGCCGAAGGGTAAAAAATTTAGGTTTCGTGAATGGTGCAACCGTATTAATTTGTTGTGTGCCACCGTATGTATTTTGAAACTATAATGTGAACAAGTTTTATTTGGTAAAATTGGTTTGCAAGACTTTTATTCCACCCCACACCCAAGTCCGAATCATGTTAGTGTCATTTTCTTAGTCAAATGGTGCCACCATTTGAAAAAAAAAAATCCGTATATTTGTTTCTTATAGTCAAACGATGTCACCGTTTGAAAAAAAAAATCCTATATATTTTTTTTCTTATGGTCAAATGGTGCCACCGTATGTATAAAAAAAATTCCGGGTCTATCCCTGATTTTTTGATGTTGAAATTAAGAAAATAAGTGACGGTTATATTTAAAAAATATATATGATCTATAGACCGTTCATAGAATATAACGTATCATTTTAAAGAAATATCTTATATCCAAATTACTTATTTAATGTTGAATGCTTGTGTTATAAAGGTTAGTCTTGATGACAAACACTAATGTAACACCTCAAATTTGAACTAAAATGAAAAGAGATGTCAATGCATGGTTGATGTGTAATTAGGGAAGGAATTAAGGGGCTGATTACTTAAATACTTACCCGGTAAGTGTTTACCGTCAGGAGTCAACCTATAATTTATTTTACTGGATAAGATTGTAGTAGATCAAAATGTATCCTGGTAAGTGTTTACTGTCAGGAGTCAACCTATAATTTATTTTACCCGGGTAAGAGTCGTCACCCTCACTTACCGGGTATATAAGACTCTCCATCCTTATCATCGTTCTTACCGGGTAAGATTCTTGGCTCTTGTCATGTTCATCCAGTGAAGAAAATTAGCCGGTAAGTACTTATTGGGTAAACGTTTAATAAACGTCCCCTGGCCAATTGTGGGAATATATGGACTAAAAAGGGATGTTGAGAAAACACATTCAAAATGAGAGGTATGAGATAGGAAAAGAAACCAGGATGAGAGGAAGTTGGTCAGTGTTATCGAACCCATTTTGATGATCATACGACAAGATATTAGTGACGTTGCATTCCTCCCACACATGGAGAAACAAAATCAGAGATGATGTGAGTTTTGTGCATGTGCTGATGTAGAAAATGCACCATAAGTAGTAAAACAAGGTAGAAGATCAAATCAGTTTGATTGATTTGCAACTGCTACATAAAGCTTATGTTTTGATTAATAATGTTATGGTGTCTTTTAGATATTATTGGAACACCAGAACATTTTGAAAGTGTTATTGAATTAATCAAGAATGATCATGCAAGTGGAGAAACAGATCATGGATTTTGGTACACGTAATGTTGGTCATATCATGATGTTTAATTCATGTTAGAAGTTGGATATGTGTGTTGTAAGTGCTTATATGCAAAAAGAATGAAGAGAAATGGTATATAATCAAGTAATTTGGACTGGTTTCAATGAACCAATCAATCAAAGAATCCTAGAAAAATTTGTGTGCATTCTGATGGTCATACGCGATTTGCTTTGTTATTTGGCAGTCGTGCAAGGGTTGATCATCTCTCTCAGTGATTTGATAATAATCTCTTTTCTCTTTCACGTTGTATTTATGTTTCTGTATTTTCAGTTCCAACGATCTTCACTGAGTATGTTCAGTGATCGCTGAAGAACTTGCATTGTAAATCTATCAGAGACAACAATACTTCAAGAAGACAACACTCACACCAAAGAACCTTCAGTAAACCTCAAAAACTAAAACTGAAGATTAGAGACCGGCGAGTACGTGATCTGAAGCGGTATTCAGTGATTACAAGTCTGTCTATACATGTGTGAAGACTACTCTAGCTTCAGCGAATGATGATGAGACCTTCAGGTCATTCCAGCATTCAACGACCAAAGGAAGCTTGCTTAGCACGATTGTTGTTGTCTTATCCTTATGCACACAAAGGACAAACCCATACCTTTACAAAAGTTAGTACGGTACGGAGCCGATTAGTCGACTCTTTGTCCACCAACTTTAGGTAAGGATGTCCGCTCAGAAATAGTGCTTTGTACTATTCACTGTAGCAAAGGACAAGCCTTCCTCTTAAGGTTTGACACACACTCTAAACCTACCATATTGCATTAAATGATCATTTAATGCACTGGGTATAAATAGAAGTATTTTTCTTCTCCATGCAGAGAGTGCGCATCTCTCTCTAACCTTATTCTTACTTCAAGCATCTTCCAGCTTAAGTAAATGATCTTTATTTTAACAATCTTTTTTCTTGTAGTTGCTAAAGCTTTGTGTGTAACCAAAGATTGTTTAGATAAGTTTTTATTATCTTATCTTTCCGCAAACAATCTTGTAAAATTTGTATTGATCTTCTCTATCAATATATATTTTAAATTTGAAAATACCGTGTTTGTATTCATCCCCCCTTTCTACAAACTGTTTCTCTTCTTGTAGACCCTTACGGGACCAACAACTTTGTTATTTGGCACAGTCGTGCAAGGGTTGGCATTACCATGTGGCTTTGTGACGCAGGGCCATGTGAGATTTTTGACGTAGTTTGTAAATATTTGTAAATATTCTTTTGAATACCACATGGTATTTGTTAAAATTAATTACCAAAAGTCAAAATCTTCAAAAATAACATCTAACTTAAATAGTTACTATTTTAGAGATTTCAACTTTCGTTACTAAAGGGTCTTTGGTCTAACGGTATCTGAGCCTCTTGTCTCATAGGAGATCAGAGGTTCAAACCTCACCAATGATGAGGAGGGTGTGTGAGTTTATTTGTTGCATTTGTCGTTCAAAAAAAATTGTTATGTTATTAAAATATTCATTATATTTAACAACATATTATTTCTCTTCTAATCATTTAATTCTAATGTCTCTATTGCTAGAAAATGGTTAAATATTATTCTTGATAATTTAGAGATTTTCACAATCTCTTTTTTTTTCTCTCTATTTTTAGCATATATTATAGAACTCTTGAAGCCAAAAAACATCTGTTAAATCTTTATTTTAACAGAGCTCTGGAGATGTTCTTAAGAGATTTTTTGTTTCAGCAGTTATGCTAAAGAATAAAAAAGAAAGTTGAAATCTTCAAATTTAGAGAATTAATTAATATTCATTATTTAAATAAAGAAAATAATATTTTAATTCTTTTTCATTAATAAAAGGTTTTAAAATAAAAAATTTAAAAAAGAAAATAATATTTCATTAAATGTGTTTAATAATACTAGAAGGGTACTTGTACAATGTAGCGAAATACATCTTGATTTTAATGTTTCATTTTTTCTTTGTCTCAATCGATGTTATAATATAATTTTATGTGATTTTGAGAAAATGTAATTGTTGATCCTCTCTCTCAGTGATTTGATGATAATCCCTTTTTTCTTTTGATGTATTTTTGTGTTTCTGTACTTTCAGTTCCAGCGATCAATACACTGAGAATGTTCAGTGATCGCTGAAGAACTCGCATTGTAATTCATTCAGAGACAACGATACTTCAAGAAAACAAC
>NC_037536.1:11095454-11102031 GCF_001531365.2 Cynara cardunculus var. scolymus | reverse complement strand
ATACAGAAATACATCGAAAGGAAAAAGGGATTATCATCAAATCACTGAGAGAGAGGATCAACACTATCTGACTGGTTTATAGGAATGGTAGTAACAAAATCTGGTAGGGTAACAAAATCTGGTACCACAATTCTCTTTTCAGGCTCTGCTTTAATTGGTTCTTTTTCTTCTTTTTGGGGATTGCTTATTAAAGTCTTCCCACTCCTTAAGGTAACAACTTTTACATGCTCTTTTCTTTCTCTTTGAGGTGTCTTTGTATAACTAGGCAGAGAACCTACTGGTCTCTTCCTCATGTCCAAAGCCATTTGTCCCATTTGAGTTTCAAGATTTTTAATTGATGCCTGAGTTTAGGTCATAAAACCCTTCATCATTACTTCAAATGAAGTAGATGATTCGACATGTTGTTTGAGCTTGTTTTGGAAAGATGATTGATGATTTTGTGGTTGAAAATTAGCATGTTGATTAGTATGAGTGCCTTGATGTGCTTGTGAGTGAAAATTAGATTGGCGTTGTTGCTAAAAATTGGACTGTCCTTGTGGATGAAAATTTGATTGTCCTTGTGGTTGAAAATTGGACTATCCTTATGGTTTTGACATTGGAGGATTAAAAGTTGGACTATGCCATAAAAATTTTGGATGATTTCGCCATCCAGGATTGTAAGTCTGTGAAAATGGTCCAGTCTTGTTAACATAATTTACTTGCTCAGGATTTCTAGGAAAATGCTCAAAAAAGTGACCCACACCACATTACACACATTGCATAGATTGAACATTGGGGTTAAAGGTTCATCAGATTGCACATGTGGGCTGGATGTCAGGTTTGAAATTAACTTAGTGATTTGAGTTGTTAATGCTAAAACAACATCTACCTTATTTATCCAGCTGTTTTCTTTAGCGGCATTGCACGTGGATCAGACCATTATCCGTTATTGTTAGAAATCTTTTCAAGTATATCAAAACTTTCATTATAGGTACAAGCTGTGAAAGCTTCACCTGCAGTAGCATCGAGCATTTATCTAGCAACAACAGTTAAACCATTGTAGAATGTCTCTAGCTGTATACAGTACATAATGCCATGATGAGGGCATTTTCTCAGCAACTCTTTATACATTTCCCATGCATCAGGAACTACTTCATCATCCAGTTGTCTAAAAGTACAAATTTCATTCATGGACTTAGCATTCGTCATGGGTGAAAAATAATTTTTCAGAAATTTTTCTGTCATTTCATTCATGTTGTCACAAAGTTTGGTTGGAAGGAATTGTACTATGCTCTTGCTCGATCCCTTAGTGAAAATGGAAAAAATAATTAGTCTCAGAGCATCGTCTGAAACATCAAGGATGAGAAAAGAATCTGTGATTTCCATGAAAGAACGCATATGAGAATGAGGCTCTTCAGATGGTAAACCATCGTATTAGCCGTTAGTTTGCAACATTTGAAACAACAGTGGTTTAAGTGAAAAATGGGTGACACCAATAGTAGGTTTACGTAATCCTGTGTGCAATTGAGTAAAGTTAGGAATAACATAAGCCATAATGCCACCATTTTTAGCATTTGCAAGATGAAAGATGCTTTGTGCCTCATCCTCGGGTGGAATATTTTGTTCATTTCTAATAATACATTCTCCGTCAATAATCACATTTCCAGCCATTGTTTTAGAGGTTAAAGCTCGCAGAGCTCTTTGCGCTCTTCTTTGTTGTCTGAAAGTTTTTTCAATATCCGGATCAAGTTGGAAAAATTCACCGTGCGACAGTCTTGGCATGCATAGTTTGTTCACAAAGGTGGTAGAAAAATTAACTTTTATAAACTTCACTTTAAAAAGAAAAACTTTAGCATGCTCTATCCGGCAACGGCATCAAAAACTTGCTCGTTCGGTTTGTGCAACCTTAGATTTTCAACACTACAATAGAACTCGGTGCAAGTATATACCTTGAACTACTATCGTCTTGTAACAAGTAATAATGGTATAAGTACCAGATATTGTTCACACATAGAAAACTTTGTAAAGTTCTTCAAAAGTCCAGTATTTAAAATTAATTTCAGATGACGAATTCGAGGGATTTGATTTATCTAAAATTGGCTGATTTGATTAACAACTAATAAAATATCAGTTGTAAAAATAAGCACAGGGTGTAAAGGTTGATTTTAAGACACGAAACAGATGATCCGGTAGAAAGGTGACATAGCATTCCTGCCACAATTTTATAAAACCACAGGACGATTTTATAGAACTGTCACAGTATCAACTATCGGGTCAAACGGCCTCCCAAGAGTACACACCGACCAACGTGCTATCAACACGATATCATTTATGTTAGACGTCGTGAATCCTAGCACAACATAGTGTTACCATCCTACACCGTAGGGGTATAGTAACTGTCAGATGTTAAAGCTATTTATAGCCTTCTCCTATTACCTCAGGTTTTCTTATTTATCTTAACTCTAAAAGTTAATGCATTTTCATACACAAAATAGTTGTCAATTAATTTTAATTTAATCTTAAATGAAATATTAATCACTTAAAACTAATAGTTAGACTATACTAATAAGACATCTATGTACTTTCACATCAACTTTGGTCTTAATTTTCTCTTACACCTCAAGCTAAGGCGTTTAACCTATCATTGATTGATTTCTTCTCGCGAAGAATGTAAAGACTGAAAATAAATAACTGGTGCGGGAAAGTGAATTGCATAAATTAAAATACTGGTAATTAAAGTACTAAAAATTAAAGTACAAAAATATAAATGACTGAAATTAAATTGCAGTACAGTAAATTGTAGAATTAAATTACTGAATATTAAAGTACCGAAAAGTAAAAGACGAAAACTAAAATATTGAAAAGCAAAGGGCTGAAAAGTAAACTTGAAAATTAAAGTTACTCTGAAAGAGAAGACATAAAGTAAAATTAAATACTTTGTAAGAAGGAAGCTAGGGAAACAAAATATTAAAGCAACTACTTATTAGAAACCGAAAATTAATGTCCGAATCAAACAAAATTACAATTAATAATGAACTATACAACTAATATCAATTATTTTCTTTCATTATATTCAAAATGCAAAATAAAAGCTACTATTATTTGGGGGTGTTTGGGATAAAAAACTCATGTTTTTTTTTATAAAAGTGTTTATCAACTTATTATAAGTTAGCAAGGTTTAACTTCTTTAAAAACTTTTTATTACTGGTTTAGTACCGGTATAAGTTATTTATCCAAACACTCAAAAGTGTTTATTACCGGTGTCACATCGAAATAAATCACTAAGTTATTTTTATAAGCAATCACAAACAACACTTCTAAACGATTACAAATCAAAAGCTTAATTCATGTTCCTAGATACATTGTTTTTTTTTCTATCTAATTGCATTCCTATGTTTAACCATTAAAATTAGAGGAGGAAATGACTCATAGCACTTTAATATCACAGCTTGGATCCATATAAATGAGAAGAGAGAACACTATTATGAAATTTAGGAAGAATAGCAAAAAATGCACAGATTTTCATCCAGCACCTGTCTATTGACTTCAACACAGATTTATGCATACGAGCACATTGAAATCGATCAAACTCAAAACTTCAAAGTTGTAGCTCTATGTTTTAGCTTTCCAACGTCACTGGAATAATGAATTTTGGAGCTTAGAGGAGAAAGATATGAGCAAAATACCAAGACAGCACAAAGCTGACAGCAACGTATAACTCTAATACCTGGTTCCCCTTCTAATGACATCGACGTCTTTTTGGAGCCTTTGGTTGATGATCTTCAACTATTATTCGATGCGGGGGTCGAAACACATGATGCATATACACAATAAATTTACTTTACGTGCAGTTGTTTTATGGACGATAAATGATTACCCTGCTCTTGGTATATTATGTGGTTGCCCCTACAACGGGAGAGCAAGAGTTCTAGTCATTAGGTTGAACACTTGCAATCATATTCATCAAATCTACCAAAATCGGGTATCGATTTGGTCGAAGCATTGGCTTTTCAAGTCCTAAATTAGGAGAATTCTAAACACCCCTTAAATAACACTTTACAACCAATTTGCTATTATCTACAACAAAATGCAGTATTTAGATTACCAATAAAGCCTAACTTTTTATAAGGTTAAAGGTTCAAACCTCAAATAAGGTGAGAAAGATGCATGAATTCATTTGTATATAAATGTTATATATACTTAAATCTGTGTCACCACTCCAAGCTTCGGTGGCAGAGTATGGGACCGTTTACCAAATACTTACCCAATAAGTGTTTATCAGTAAAAATCAACACTATTATTTACTTATCGGGTAAGATTTTTTAGTCCACCAAAACGACATTGCATGTAACAATTTACCCGGTAAGCGCTTACCGTGGTAAGAGTCATCAGCTTCACTTACCGGGTAAGACTCTTGATCCTTATCTCGTTTTTACCAAGTAAGATTCTTGGTCCTTAGCATATTCATCTTGTGAGGTAATGTGACTTGGTAAGCGTTTACTCGGGTAAACGTTTGGTAAATAGCCCCTAAGTCGAAGATCAAGAAATGAAAAATGAGTACAAATGACTATTATTCCCTTTTTAATTATAAAAGGTGATTTAATGAGAGTTTTTGGAGTAAAAGTGAGGGACTGTTTACCTAAATGCTTAACCGATAAGTGTTTTAACGTTAGGAGTTAACACTATGATTTATTTTATTGGGTAAGATTGTAGTACATCAAAACGTATCATATACAACAATTTACCTAATAAGCGCTTACCCGGGTAAGAGTTGTCACCTTCACTTACCAGGTAAGACTCTCCATCCTTATCATCGTTCTTACCGGGTAAGATTTTCAGCCCTTGCCATGTTCATCCGGTGATGAAAATTATCCGGTAATAAGTACTTACCGAGTAAGCGTTTAGTAAACAACCATGAGTATCAATTAAAATTGGGTTTTAAGCCTCTAAAATATTTGTGGTTTCTAAATAAACCTCTAGGTATGTTTAAGCTGAAAATTTTAAGTGTTTTATACTTTCTCATAATAATGATTAAATCACCAATTTGGATATTAAATTATTGGACATGTCTGTTGTCTAAATCTTTAGGAGTATGTTAATTAAAGACAGACAACCTTTTTCTATGGTTTTCAAGTTTTTATTAGAAAATCTATTATAATTCAAATCCATTAATAAGTTGTAACGGGTCACGAAGTGGATGGTTCAGATTAAGGGTTGAAAGTCGAGATGGAAAATTTATCCATTGAGACGGGTATTTACGGGTACCCGACCCTAACGGGGTAGGGATTCCCTTGTTTGACAGGTAATAGGGTGGGGATGGGTTTTATTTTCATACCTGAAGCGGGGTCGGGGATGACATTACCCACACTTAATCCGGTTCCTGATTAATTTTTATTTTATTTTAATTAATATATGTATATAGTGTGTGTAAATAAATAGAAAAATAAATATATATATATATATATATATATACATTTATTAGTAAATAACAAATATATTTTGATCTTTAATATTGGTAATTAATATACTAACGTTTCATTAATTTTAATTTTAAAATACATCGTCTTTTTCTAAATGGATACTTAACGGTGTCCCCGAACCTATCGGGAATTTCTTCCCCCTGAACCCCTTGGAGATTAGTCGGGGTCAGGGGCTTAAATAGGTTTCGAAGTCGGAGAGGGGAGATGCTTACCTGCCCAATATCCACCTTGGTTCCATCCTTAATCGAAAAGTATAAAGTTCCTACACAAATAAAAACTGATTGGATAACGTTGATTGATCTATCAAATGTGTTGTCAAAAATTTTAAAATCTGATTGAATATAATAACTTTGAATATAACAGTCTAAACGTGTTAAAATATTTGTTTTGTAGCTAAAATTTTATTTTATTTCATAAACCAATTATTAATAAAATATACAATTCTAATTACCTTACTTTTCACATGAATCGAGTTGAAATTACTATTTAATTATTGAATAAGACCAGGGTGAAAACTTCGGATTTGGTCTCTTCTTCAAACATAAGTTAAAATTTTCGTTGAATGAGGGGCATTTTCATCATTTTATCAGGATTTTTTTTTGTCTTTTACCAATCAAAATTGATTTTATGATTTTAGTCCTTGTGGTTTTTGATTGGATAAAAGAGAAAAATCGATAAAAGAATAAAAATGTTCCTTATTTAACGGATTTTAACGACCATTAGAATAAGAGACCAAATGCAGACGTTTTTGCAAATCACGATTATTATTATCCTATAATTTTAAAACTGTAGGGGCGAAATATGTTATTTATTAGGGGTGTACAAAAAACCGTCAACCCGCGAAACCCGTCCAATCCAATCCGCTAACAACTCAATTAAACCCAATCCGCCCACCCGCCAATTAGAAGGGTTGAAATTGGCTCAACCCGCCCAACCCGCCGCTAATATATAATTTTTATAAAATTATATATATATATATATGTTTATTATGTATATATATTATTAATGTACTAGAAGCGTACTCGCGCAATGCAGCGAGATACATCGTGATTTTAATATTTCATTTTATTTTTTATCTCAGTCGATGTTATAATATGACTTTATGTGATTTTGAAAAA
>NC_037536.1:11086514-11093724 GCF_001531365.2 Cynara cardunculus var. scolymus | reverse complement strand
ACATTTTATAAAGATAATAATTAAGTATTCTGTTAGAACTCAATGATTATCCTAATTATATTTTAGATTTTTTATATTTAAAATTAGATGTTTATCATGTATTTGATTGTGTTTATCTGCAGTTAGTTATTCGAATTCAGATACGGAATGAAATCGGATAGGGATAAAATCTGGTTTAAGAGTTTTTAAGAGTTTTTAAGAGTTTTAGCCAAATGCTTTATAATATAATATAAATAAATACTATACAATTTTTATTGATATTATATTTTGTTTCATTTTAGCTAAACATATAAGTTACCAAAAGAGATTCACGATCAAAGAATGATGACAAATAATTCAATTAATAAGAAAAATTATTGATTTTTTTTTGCAGCAACAACAAATTGATATGTTGGAGAATACGAATAATATTGATAGATATTTGATGGATGAATCCATCAATCTATGACACTTTTAAAGAGTTACATTAGAAAAATGTCTTATCTAAAAGAGTTACAATATGTTTATAGAATGATTTTGGACGTCTTAAAAATTTTATGATGCTTTTAAAATAAAGTGTCGTGTTAGTTATTTTATACAACACGACTCGAAAAAGTGTCATATAAACATATGTGTTTTATAAATAGATGAGTCTACGGGACACTTTTCAACACGTTTCTATAAAATAACTAATACGACATTTTATGTAAAGATCATTCTAAAACACTTGTTGAAATGTCCAAAAACATCATATATACCTATTGTAATCTTTTTAGATAAGACGTTTTATAGTATGGTCCATAAACTTAAGTTTCATGAATTATTTCATTCGTCAAATTATGTAACCACTAACCCGTCAACCCAATCCAACCCGCCTCAACCCTCAAGGGTTGGGTTGAGATTTTTCCAAACCCCCATTATTGGGTTGGGTTGTAAAATTGTTGTAAACCGCCCAACCCAACCCGCGTACACCCCTATTATTTATGATAAACCAGAAGTACCAAATTTATAGTTTACTTTTAATTATTCTAGTGCTATTCGTTTCCGAATCTGGGTCAGCCCAATATGTTTTGGATTTGGGTTTCAGAAAGTAACTGCAGTCTACACTGCAACCACAACGTCAGCCCAAATTTATGTAGAGTGGGCTTTCCATTTAATAGTTTTGGGCATTAAAAGATCATATAATAAGAAATAATCACCAACATGTTTGTATTTTGTAAATGCTACATTTGCAAGTTTTGATCTTAAATACTTGTGTCTTGCACTAAAATTTGATTTTATATAGAGTAAAAAAAAAACGTTTCAAAGCTAACGAATTAACCTGTTTTACATGTTATTTTAACCACAAGTTATTTCATATCATATGGTATATCTGTTTGTGAAAAATGTCAACGTTGATCTCTTAAAAGTTGCACAACAAACAAATTGTTGTTTAGTAGATGGATACTCGTACAATACAACGAGATATATATCTTGATTTTAATGTTTCGTTTTATTATGTCTCTGCCAATGTTATAATACGATTTTATATGGTACTAAAAAAACGATTATATTTTTATTTTTTGAATAAAATATAAATTTTAAAAAAAATGTATCGATTTTAGTATTAAAATAAAAATTTAAAAGTTCTTGTTTTTTTGTATAATTTCTTAAATTCAATTTTTTATTATAATTCAATTTATTTTTAATAATTAAGTCATTTATTTTTTATTTAATAATATATTTTTTTTGGTAAAGATAACAATTAGTATTTTCTTAGAATTCAATGATTATCTTAAATATATTTTAGATTTTTTATATTTAAAATAAAAAATCAAGACGTATGCCTTTATTATGTTTCATGTCCCCTCTTCTTTCTTTTTTATTTTGACATGTCATTAATAGCTAAAAGAAGGCAATTTAAGGTTTTGAAAGAGGGAAGAAAAACGGGATGTTTTGTTCTATCCAGTATTTGATTATGTTTATCTGTAGTTAGTTATATGAATTCAAATATAATCTAATAAATTGTACATACACATTATTTTCTTGTAATCTTGAATTTTAAGTAATATGCATCAATAAACCGTACTTAATGCAAAAACAATAAGTTTTTAAGATTTTTTGTTAAATGCTTTATAATATAACTATAAGGGTACTCGTACAATGTAGCGAGCTACATCTCGATTTTAGTGTTTCGTTTTTTTTGTCTTAGTTGATGTTATAATACGGTTTTATTTGGTTTTGAGAAAAAGACAATGTTTTTATTTAAAAAAATATATATATAAATATGAAGATATCATACAAAAATATTGATATTAGAATCAAACTAACTATTTAAAATTTCTCTTTTTTGTGTATTTTTTAATTAATTATTTTTATTTTTGGTTTAATAATATAATTTTTTTATAAAGATAATAATTAAGTATTTTGTTAAAACTCAATAATTATCTTAATTATATTTTAATTTTTTATATTTAAAATAAAATGTTTATCCTCTATTTTATTATGTTTATCTGAAGTTAGTTACACGAATTCAAACATGAAACTTTAATAAGTTGCATTTACGCACAGTTTACTTGTAATCTTGAATTTTAAGTAATATGCATTAATAAAAAATGGTTTTTAAGAGTTTTTGTCAAATGTTTTATAATATAGTATAGATATAGATAAGAAAACTACATCATATTTATATTCACGTGACAAGAATATAGAAAAGCAAGAAAAATAAAAGATAATATGCCACTTTTTTCATGTAAACTGATTTGAATCTTTCTAAAATCATGATTGAATCCAAGAAAGAAAAACACATAAATTGATCAACAGAAACACCCGTTATTCTTTCACAATAAACCCGATTACAATTTTTTTCTTTCAAAAATCAGATTGTTGTGTCATAACAACCTTTGGGTTCAAAAAGAAAATTAGTGGTACCTGACATTGTGAATCGAGATCATAATTATAATTGATACCTCGGTTATCTATACTATATTATAATGCATTTGACAAAAACTCTTAAAAACCACTTTTTATGCATAAAATACTATTTATTAATGCATATTACTTAAAACTCAAGATTACAAGTAGATTGTACGTAAGTACAACTTATCAAAGCTATATATCTGAATTTGTGTAACTAACTGCAGATAAACATAATCAAATACAAGATAAACATCTCATTTAAATATAAAAAATCTAAAATATAATTACGATAATAATTGAGTTATAACAGAATACTTAATTATTATCTTTATAAAATTTATACTTTTAAACCAAAAATAAATTATTTCATTACTAGAAGAGTACTCGCGCAATGTAGCGAGACACTTCGATTGTAATGTTCTATTTTATTATTTGTCTTTGTCGATGTTATAATACGATTTTATGTGTTTTTAAGAAAGCAATAATGATTTTATTTTTGAATAAAATATAAATTTAAAAAAAAAACATATCAATGTTAATATCAAATCAACTATTTAAAAAGTTCTCATTTTTTATGAATTTATTTAATTTATTTTTTTATCATAATTTTTTAAATTTAAATTAAATTATAATAAAAAAATAAATTAAAAAAGTTACATAAAAAATAAGAACTTTTAAATAGTTGATTTGATATTCACATTGATATATTTTTTTTTCAAATTTTTATGATATCTTCAAATTTATATTTTATTCAAAAATAAAATCATTATTACTTTCTTAAAAACATATAAAATCATATTATAACATCGACAAAGAAAAATAATAAAATAGAACATTAAAATCGAGATGTGTCTCGCTGCATTGCGCGAATACTCTTCTAGTATAACCATAAGAGTGGTGCCCGATTGGTTTGAACTTGGACTCCAAAGGTCAAAAGTGCCTGGAGGTCCCAGGTTCGAATCCAAAAATAAAATAAAAATTCCTTTGTGGCCACAGAGGTTCAAATGCGGTGACTCCGAGCTACCTGCAAAGCGGGTGGTTGTCATATGATTAGTCGACTCGTATAACGAGTTAGATATTCAGGTTAATCAAAAATATATTAAAACATATTATTTGTTCACGAACATAAAATATTTTCATTCAATAATTATATGATAAAAAATGTTTCATTTCAATCTGTTTTTAAATAACATGAGGAAGTAACAAGATTCTCATAGAGAAAAGAAAAAATAAAAAAGAAAAATGGGAAGAAAAGAGAAAAAGAAAAAGTGAAAGGTAGTCATATGTAAAATGTCAGATGAGAAGAGGGAATTAGATTCTAACAGCGCACGAACCTTCTTTCACAATTTAAAATGCTCAGCAAGCATCCACGTGGTTACCAGATCCGTAAATTCACAAATATTTCACTTGAGCCCTCCTACTTTACCACTTTACATATTTAGTACTTGCCAAAGATTTGGATGTGAACTACATCTTTTAAAATATCCAATGACCCGATACACTTACGCTACCACTCGAGTATTCAAGTATATATAAAAAGTTGTTATCGTTGATACGTTATACCTAAATAAAATTGTAATTGTAATACATAGTTATATAGAACGTTTGTATGTCACTAATTGGATACATATAACGTAGCAAAGCTAGCCATAGAGAAGGACCCAGGTGGTGGTGGTCACACGTGCGGCCGTATTGTCCCTCCATCGTAAGTTAAAGAAATTTAGGTTTGTGAAATGTGCAACAATACTGTTTTAGAAGGTGCAATTGTTTTATATGGTGCCACTATATCGAAAAATTCATGGGTCTGTCCCTGTTCTCATTTGGTTCCAACCTGCCTATCAGGTTCTATGAAATTCCGATTCTATTTCAAGTTAATTTGTAAGTGTTTACAAGGCATAAGGGATTAATGTCTTCTTAATCAAAAGTCTTGAAATACTTGACGAATAAGGATTTGTTTTCGATGATCTACAGATCTAGAGGTATGAATCTGCACCTCACACTATTATGTTGTCGATTGAATCACAGGGGGTATGTTTATGTCTTAACGAACAAATTAAGAAACATACATAGATCTAAGTTTAGAGTCAGAATCTAACGTTGATTGTGTATGAGAAGCTAAATTTCTCTGTTGTTTTCATACACTGAGCAATTGGCTAAGTTTCTTATCTAGTAATTAACGAGCATGTAAAAACTTCATACTTAAGGAGTGTAAAAATTATCATGGGTCGGTATTTACTATTTATTGGTCACTGTCAAATATAACGGAAATTACGAGGATTGAACTTCCGGAATAAACTAAGGGTATGCAAGAAAAATAGTTGGCAAAGTGATTTTTGCTTTTGTTTGGGTCCCTTGTAGATTATGTCTCCTTTTGGTATTTGATGTACCCTTTCGCAAAAGAAACTCTAACAAATTCTATAACGTGTGATGAAAATTCTCGTGTTCACATTTAACACCAACTTCTTTTATAAGTATGCTTGATTTCCGCTTACATCAGTTTTTGATTTAATCACTTTGTACAGAGATGTAATATTAAATGCTTAACGAAAGCAGATTAGTGCATGTACAACATCGTTATGCAAGCGACATGTCTACATTTGAGCCGTGTGTACATATGACTTCGCCTCGCGAGATTGATGGTCCAATATTCGGAAAGCATGATTTACATGGCATGATGTCACATCATGTGATTAATTAATTCAATATGATATCAGATAGATTTGATATCATATTATAAAAGATTTTCATCAGACAACTAAAAGCATTTGTAATAATTTGTATCTTTATAGAATAATCCTACACAGTCAGATCTAGGTTTGCAGGACATTCAAACATCTTGAAATGACTTATCTGGTTATTTCTATCAACATAGTACCACTTAACGAGAACTCTCTCTCATCCTACGTCAAATCTCATTTACGTAGCATTTCATTGAAGCTTAATAGCCAAAAGGCAAAAAACTGTATGGTTTATATTTTCAAAATACTACAAATCCAAAGAAAGGCGTTTATAAAAGATTTACATATTTGTAACAAAACACTACTAGAAAACAAGGTATCAGCAACGAACATCAATGAACGAGGGAATCTGATTTTGGCCAGATCTCTCGTTGATCCCTCACTGATCTGCGAGGGATCAACGAGGGAATAGCCAAAACCAGAATCCCTCGCTGATCCCTCGCAGATCAGCGAGGGATTCTGTTTTTGGCCAATCCCTCGCTGATCTGCAAGGAAAATGTGGAGGAGAGAGTTGCAAAAGTGAAAAATGAGAAATCCCCCAAAAAGCCCGCAACTTAAAATTGTAGGTATGCCTGCCGCGATACAATCCCACGTCCAAAAACTTACAGCCGCGACCAAGGGTCGGGCACCAGGTCGCAAGACTCCCAAACTTTGCGATTTCTTTCATTTTTCGCACTTGGTTTGATCCTTGATAGACATGCTATGATAAATACATAAACCCTTATTTGATTTCCATCTTAATGGTTAAATGATCATTATAGAACATGAATAAGAGCCCAAAAATCACAAGTATTACATATTCATATACATAAATCACAAGTGATTGTATATAATATGACGTCGTTGTTGTGTATATCATACATAATCACATATAACTGTTTATATGACCTTATACATGATTACATGTGATCATACATAGATACACTTATAATCATCTACATAATCGTATGTGAATGTATACATGATAATAATATTAATGGTATGTGATCATATAAGTATTGCATGTAAAACGTTTATTGGTAACATGTAGTTACATACATGATCATTTGATTGATACATTTTGTAGCCACAAACCAATGTTGTATATTTGTGTACATAATCACATATGATTGTGTATATAATGACAATATTGTTATATGATCATCTACATAATCTATACTATCTTATTAAGCAAATTTAACAAAAGTCTTAAAGTCTTAAAATACGAAATGACCAAAATACATTTTATACTCACTTTTTTCACTTTTTCACCTCTTTCTCTCCTCACATACACTGACCCCCTCACATACACTCACCATCTCACAACTGATTTTTTTAAAATTATAATTTTAAATTTACATTTTATACCCTATAATTAATTAATTTACTTTACGTCATTTACTTTTAAATGTTTTATTTTAAACCTTTATCAAATTAACATATATAATCATATATCAATTAAAACATGTTTAAAAAATACATTTTTATTTTAACAAGTTACACCATTATAATCGTTTCGTTAATATCTTCGAAATGAGTCCAATATTGAATAGTTTTTGACTTAATTATATTATTATATATATTATATATATATATATATATTGTGAAAAAATATT
>NC_037536.1:11076108-11086194 GCF_001531365.2 Cynara cardunculus var. scolymus | reverse complement strand
CTGTCATACAATTTTTTCCATCGATAGTCTGTAATTGGAACCATAACTCTTATTTATTCAAATTGTATTAATATGTAAATACCAAGTGTAACCTATATCATCGTTAAATCTTATCTTATAAAACCAGTAGAACTTCAAAATCGTTAAAATTCATGGCTCCCGCCGCATTGCGCGGGTACATAACTAGTCACATGTAATTGTGTACAAAATCATAGTAAATACACAACAATTAATATCTGATTAAAAGGGATGTACAGTTATAAAGTATATATGTATTCTATAGAGAAATATGTCATGACGAATAACTTCCAAAGTTTAGGGATTTTAAATGTCTCGTTAGGATGTAGGGCTCGACTAGCCTTTTTCTCGTGTATCCGTATGCTAATTGAGATTAAGACCTCCATACGTTACGTTGTCTAGTTTTCCTTTCTCTTATTTAACTAAAGACTTTTGCCAACGGTTTGAGGGACCTTTTCACGCCCCTCCTACAGATATGCCTTTGTCTCCTTATTCAGCCACCCTCCATCTCCTTTCGACTTTCTAGAGAATGGTCACCTATTATTCTGTCCCTCCTCGCCATCGGTTTTCAGACCAACTCCAATATCATACGCTGTTTGTCGACACAACTTAACATCCGTTGCTTGTCGGATACTCCACTATTTCTACGTCGATAGCAACTTGTACACAATCCTTGTTGAGTTATAAAACATTATTCCCTTTTATAAAAGCAAAAAAAAAAAGGAAATTATTATTAATTATTTATTGGTAGAGAAGAAAAGAAGAATGTACAGTGGGACCCATTGGGGGAATCATCATCGACCAAGGGAATCTGATGAGGATAATTGATTGGCTGAATGGCGAAATAGTAGGCTCAATGTCTGTATCTTTTTATCTAAATAATTGCATTTTGGTCCCCCCATAATTGCATGGTTCCCAAGAGACCCCCCATAGCTTTTTGCATTTCCAAATTGATTCCTTTTTCCACCTTATTGCATGTGTATGCCTCGTTACCCTTCTCACTTTTTCGTCATTTGGATATTGTTCCAATCGATTCGATTTTAGATGTCGTTTAATTTGTATATCATTTGGATACAGATTCAACTTATAACAATCACTACAATAAAATCGGGTTTATATGACACTCCAAATTTCTAAGCGTTATAGGACCCAAAAAAATAAAGTATCTTATCTAAAGATGTTGTAATAAGTTTATATGACGTTTTTTGATGTCGTCATTAGTTTTTTAGGACATTTTTAATATAAAACGTTCTATTAACAACTTTATAGAACACTATTTGAAAAATTGTCCTATAAAAACAAATGTCCTATAAGAAATTGAGTTAATAGGACATTTTCTCAAGAATGTCCTATAAAGTTGCTAATGTGACACGTTGTATTAAAAATGTTCTAAAAAACTTGTTAAGACGCCCAAAAGCGTCATATAAACTTATTACAACACCTTTACATAGAACGTTTATATATTTTGGTCATATAAATTAAGTTCTATAAAACGGTCTATTAGGACACTTAGAGATTAAGGGTGTCATATAAACCCAATTTTGTTGTAGTATGCATCTAGTCTGTTTACGTGAAGCTTTGAATGAACCCCATTGATTAGGGAAATCAAAGTGTCGTATGTTGTTCTGTTATATTATAAACAGTTGTAGTTAATTAAACGTATATACAACTTCAATTGATACAAGAGTATAATAGAACAAAATATGTTTCTATTTTTGGTAAGAGAACATTCTAAAGAGTTAGGTAACCAACATAAAATATATATGTGAAATAACCAAGGTTTTAACAGTAATAAATATATCCATAAATGTTTTAGATTAGACTTTTGACGATTAATATCAAATCCATTGAAGTTCAATCTCGTTGGTAGGTCAGGTGATTTATCAATAGATGATTGGTGACATTCCTACCATATAATGAATTAATGCATTCGAATTGATGATAATTTTGTCATTAAAAATACTGAATTTGTGATGAAAGTTACAAGCTAATGATAAAATTACAAGTTGGTGATAAAACTCTACAACAAATTGAGGTCACCAGTTTAAATTCCTTAGGGTCACTATATCTTTGTCTGACTGTTAATTTTAAGACTTATGAGATTAACTGAGGTGCATACAAGTTTTTGCATGCACCTAGACACTGAGGGTTATCCCAATTGAACGGTTACTTTTCAAATGCTCTTGAATGAAAAAAAACGCGATCTGGTATGGATTCCAAGTTATTGCTTCTAAGGTACTATTATTTCTCGTATATCAGATTTTTGGACTTCACTTCCTGAAAATCAGCGAGCATAAAATTAATTGCTTCCATTACCATTCATGTCTTCGAACATTTGGATGTCCAAGAACAAGTTCACATCTGGCCTCAATCCTATAACTGATTTTGGTCATTAATGCTATCGAAGGTCATTACTATAACAAAGTGGGTCTTCTAGAATGCCCAGTCGTTATTAGGCGTCCTAATAAAGTACTTATTGAGACTTATAAGTTTATAAAATAAAGAACTGTATGTCTTATACAATGACATTATACTAAGTTTTTAGAATAAAATTAGATGACCTTTTACAGGTTGTATCAACAGAACTGGAAACCTAACAATGACCTAAAACCTAGTTATTCATACAACTTGTCGTACATGACACTTTCTTTTTTAAATTTATTGATAAAAATTCGATACGTTACTTAATTTTGTAATAAAAACTGTGTTTAGGGTATTTTATCGACCTGTATAAAACTATAGCCGAAATTATTCAGGTTCAAACCATTAATTGTTTGGTTTTAGGTTCAAATCATTAATGATTTAGATTTAGTTTCAGATTGTTAATCATTTTAGATTTAGCCCATTCTCTGTTGTCTCTTTTATACAATGTAATCAAAAGTTTTGAATGTAACAGTACTTCCAAAAAGATTACAAATCCTTGATTTAGATTCCACAATGGGGTGGGTCCCCCCTTAATTAATGGATATAAACTATTGGTGTTGTGACCTTAAATTATGGAGGGTTCCTATTTACATGTCTTGGGGAAAGGTGACATGCCCCCTTCCCTACTCCCTACTCCCTACTCCCTACTCCCTATCTACCATATAACCACATTAGATTTTAGTTTCATTTCTTTTTCCTAATTTGTTAATATTTTTATCATTCACAATTGAAATCTTCAAATTGATTTTGATTTTGTTCATACACATTTTTTCTATCTTTATTAACAAACATATGATTAAGGGGTCTTCGATTCTCGTTTTCACTGGAAAAAACCTAATCAGAACGAAAAACCAAATCGAAAAACTTCAAGTTCGAAATTCGAGGTTGGTTTTTGATGCTCAGTTTGGTTTGGATTGAAATGCAAATCTCTGTTCGACTTCAAATGGAAGATTTTTAAATTGAACCAAACGAAAAAATTTAATATGTTAATAATGAAAATATATATTTTATTTACAACATTCAAACTATATTAACATCGAGAAAATTTACTAATTGACTTGAAGCTGAGTTCAAACCAAATACGAATTAGGTTTCGTGTGTTTTTGATTTGACTAACAGAAATTCGAATCAAACAAATTAACCGATCGAAGAACCGGAAACTATAAATAATTATGTATAATTAATAATAAATATTTCTATATTTAAAATATATATTGAATTAAACATTATAAAAAAATTAATTTTTTTTATCATCGTGCTTTCGATTTTATGTCTTAAAAATATGAAATACCATCTCATTCATTTTATAAATACTAGAAGGGTACTCGCGTAATATAGCGAAATACATCTTGATTTTAATATTTATTTTATTTTTTTATCCCAATCAATGTTATAATATGGTCTTATGTGATTTTGAAAAAACGACGATGTTTTTATTTTTGAATAAAATATAAATTTGAAAATATCATAAAAATTTGACAAAAATATATCGATATTAATATGAAATTAACTATTTAAAATTTATACTTTTTGTGTAATTTTTTAATTTATTTTTTTATTATAATTTAATTTAGGTTCAATAATGAAGTAATTTATATTTGGTTTAATAATATAATTTTCTTATAAAGATAATAGTTAATAATTTTGTTAGAACTCGAATTTATCATAATTAAATTTTTTATTTTTTATATTTTAAAATGAGATGTTTATCCTCTATTTGATTATGTTAATTCGCAGTTAGTTACACGAATTCAACATGAAGCTTTAATAAGTTGTACTTATGCATAATTTACTTGTAATCTTAAATTTTAAGTAATATACATTAATATAAGGTATTTCATATATAAAGAATGATTTTTAAGAGTTTTTTGTCAAATATTTTATAATATAATATAGGTTATTTAATTAAAGAATATATAGCAAATTGTATCCATCACTATATAAACTTTACCATTCATTATTAAAACATGCATAAGATAATCATATGTAATTAAAAAACACACACACACCCACCCCATAATATGATAAAATGATTATGTTATGAAATTAATTATTTGACCATATAAATATGGTCAACTTAACGTGGTCAATTTGCCAAATCAAATCAAATCACAACCGACATGCATGTATGCATGTATGCATGTATAATGGATGATGAGGTCATAAAATGCTAAACATTTGGTGGTTTGATTTGTCCTTGTCACCAATAAGTCATAATCGACGACATCATGGATTGCAATGCATGCATGCACCATCCCCAATATCATAATCAAAGACTTATATCATACATGATATAACCTCCATTTCGTGCTTGTAGCTTTCATGCAAGCTTAGGTTTCATTTATCTTTTAATATACAGCCGCATTTAAAGAAAAACTCAGTATTTTGTGAGATCTAATCTCAACCATAAATCAGAGATTAAATCAAGAAAATTAATAATTTTGATACTTTTCACTTACAATTTTAAATAAATGGTATTTTATAAGTCTTTATTCTTCCTCTATCCTCTCTAATCTCCCTTCCGACATGAATATTCCACTCTAATACTCATTGCACACGATGTGATACCCATTAGAAATAGCACTTAATAATTTTATTGGAATTTTGGGTTCATTGTTAAGGTATTGATATTCATCATAGGGGGCTGTTTACCAATTTTTTTATTAAGTTATGTATGGATAAATTTATTTGTCCGGATAAATTTGTCTGTCTGGATAAATGAGTGTTGTTGTTTATTTTTTTTTTTATCTAAACCAACAGTCTGAATAACATAAATGACCGATTCACCCCCCCCCCCCCAATATTAATTATTTGGACATCAAAACAAAAAATCATAAAGAGGCTAACGATGGGGTGTCTCATTTGGAAAGTAGTCGGTGCTTTAAATAAGGGGTAGGGGTGTCATTTTCGTGGTTGAATGAGAACAACACATCATTTCTATCTGTGCAATTAAACCATGTTTTGTGCGAGTAAGCCATAAGTAAATCATCCAAATGAGTTATGCAAATAAGCCAGATAAACCAATAAACCTAATTAAGCTGCAAATAAACATTCTCATGATGTATTTGGAACCATGAATGGTTTTTGATGATTAAAAGATTATAAACATGGAAAATGAGCTAACGGATTATGATGCAACAATAAAGTGATGAATTGCTTAGTTGTAATCTTATATGTAAAATAGTAACTTTGCCCTTCATATTTAATTAGTAAATACAAATAATTATATAAAACTTGACGTCCATGGTTTATTTTTAATTTGGAATTAATAAAAAATATCCATACCCTTTCCATATCCTTACAAATTGACAAATCTACCCTTATTTTTTCCTTTTATTACAAATATGTTTTTTAATGACCTTTGATTTAACCTAATCACTGGATTAAATTAGTCATTTACCATTTTTTATCCTCACAAGATTACCCCGTATATTTTTTGGCCGTATGTGACCTGGGTGCATCATATATGTCGCCCTAGCCCAGTCTCTCTCAGACACTTCAAAATTTTGCTCTAACTTCCCGGGTGTGAATAATTCTTTGTAGACGTGAAATTTTTTGAAATCTTTTTGGCTTTCTTTTCTGAATAACACCCAAACACAAAACAACTTGAGATTCATCCTAAGGGTTATTCTAGTGACAAAAATGAATATAAACTCGAAATTGTACGCACCAAAAATACGGATGGTACAACATGTATTTGAGATATTAATGATTATATAATAACCAAGGTTCTAAATGGCGTGAGGTATGGCGTGGCGGCGAGGTCAATCCTCAAGCCTTACGAGTTACAGTGAGGCTGTGACGTTATCCAAGGTGTGATTTAAGGCAACAAATCTATCTATCTATATATATGAATATATATAGGGGCTCATTAAAGAAAGAACTGATTAGTTTGGGGTAACTGTGAGATCCAATCTCAACCACAAATCAATGGATAAATTAGGAAATCAATAATTATGGTAGTTTGAGTTAAAATTATAATTCAAGAGCATTTTAGGTATTTTAAAAAAAAACTCCTCTCTCCTCTCTCATCTCTCCGACCTCCAACCGGCCTCCTGTGAACATTAATCCGGCAGGTACCAAGTAATCACAAAGATACACAATGTGATACTCATTGTGATATACTGTGATACTATTGTGATACCAACTATGATACAAACTCAAACCTTAAAAACAAAGATACACAATGTGATACCCATTGTAATACACAATGTGATACCCATTGTGATATACTGTGATACCGATTTCACCGGAGGCCGGAGATTGGAGGTTGGAGAGATGAGAGAGGAGAGAGAAGTTTTTAAAAAATACCTAATATGCCCTCTGATTATAATTTTAACTCAAACTTCCATAATTATTAATTTTCTAATTTATCCGTTGATTTGTGATTGAGATTAGACCTCACAGTTACTACAAACTAATCAGTTCTCATTTGATTAGACCCCTATATATATGTATATATATATATATATATATGTGTGTGTGTGTGTGTGTGTGTGTATGTATTTATGTCAATGTCTTAAATAATAATGATCAAGTTATTAACAGATTAAATTTACAAAAAAAGATAAACAATAAAAGAATCGTGAATTGATAATTTGATATTAAACATACAAAATTTACAAAAATGAAGTCAAATATAGAAAGTAAGTCACTGTTTACAGTCTCTGTTTGATAATCAAACAACAAAATCAAAGTAATGAAATCAAAGAACAACAAATAAAAGTAATCGAACAATATTTTTCGTATGTTGAGAAGTAATTTAGGGTTTTTTTTTCTCCATTTTGTTAATTATGTATTTGGCCCGTATAAACTATAAAGTTATATTTACATTTACTGCTATTCAACTTTTAAAAATTGCAAATATCTTCCAACGCCTTATAACGCCATAACGCGCCATGGCCCGACGCATTATATTCTCACTAAGGAGGTTAACGTGCCGGCAAGGCTTTTTTTTTTTTTACGTTAAACTGACACTATTATTTATCTATGATAAAAAAATATATATTTTTCATAATTTTCACATAATAAATAGTGAACATCAAACACTATTAGAAAACATAGCCTCAACGACGGATATCACCAGTGGCTAAAATCCGTTGGTAGTTTTCGTCGGACATTGATGGATATCCCACCATGGTGAAATTTCCAAATGAAAACGAATTCCATCGGTGAATTCAAGGTTTCCGACGGATATTAAAATATTTTAATTAATTTTCCATGTGTCCGTCTGTGATCCATCGATAAAAGTAAATTGAGCCGTTTGCGGTTTGTCAGTGATTTGTTGGCACCAATCGCCAATGATTTGTCAGTATCCATGGTCATCGGTGATCCGCGGGTGATAGTATCCATTGATGATATACAACCGTTGATGATCCATCGGTGATATGAGCCGTCGATGATCCATCGGTGATATCATTTCCCACGACATTATTCCGACAGACTTTCACCGACGGATCCGATTTTTAGCAACAGATTATCGACAAATTTTTCCATTGGTGAAAGTCTCCCACTTCGTAGTGAAATTTGTTAACGTAACACTTTCATATATTTATATCATTTTTTGTTAACAAATTTAGTGTAAAAAAATCACTACTAAATGAAAGACTCTTACTTACGGATTTTTTCCAAGGAGATCCATCGGTAAAGGGGGTGATTCGAAAAGTTCGTGGGTAAATTATCAGTGGGAATTCAAATCAGTGATAGATTACCCAGGTATTTTATGGGTGTTCTGTTGGTATTTTCTTGAAAGATATCGAATTCTGTCGAAACCATTGGTATTTTCTGGGTGATCAATCAGTAATCATCGACAGAGATTTTCCTGGATGATTTTTGAGTAACATAATTTATTTTGTATTGAATGATACTCGTAGTTAAAAACTATTTGTTTGCATTAATATTAACATAAACTTTTGCAAAAAGTGGTACCGATGGGAAAGGTGTTCTCCCGCACATCTATCCAGAAGCAAGTGTACTTCATCGGCTCCACCGAATGCTCCTATATGTCGTCAAAAATCGTATTGATTGAAGACAGGTGCCGAGTGCCAAGAATGATTATAAGCTGATAGAGTCGTTTTAACATGACCCCAAGAATGGGTTGGATCAAAATGACTTTCGTGTCGAAGCCCTTTGTATTGATAAGATTTACGAGAGTTTCATAACAAGATTTTGGATTAACCATTTCACTTTTTAGCCTACATTTTTCCGTATGAACCAAAATAGCCAAGATTTTGCAAGTGTTTAATTCATGACTTACGAATTGTACTTTTTATTAATAAAATATGATTCTGGTAGACAATTGCGCAAATCACTAAGGAGACTTCACAAGCCAAAAACACATTTCGCAAGCCAAAGCCTCCGTTTCACAAGCCATTAGCCCCATTTTTCAAACCGTCGCGCTTATTTCGCTAAACTGATCCTACTAAAATCATATTTAACTCAGAAGAAGTATATTTCCCAATTTCTCCGGAGATTGGTCTAATATAAAGATTAAAATTGAAAACGTTCGTTAACGAGGCCATAACAAGGTATTTAGAATCATATACAGGACACACAATTGTTTGGTCTTATAAATGTAAGTCCTATAAAGGACACTTAGATATTTTTGACGTCCTATAACCTTATTTTGTTCGAGAGATGCCTAAGAACCCGTTTGTTAGCAGTTTAATGAGCTTAATAAAACTGACAACTTATTCAGTCAGCTATACATGACTGGTTGGTAGTGACTAGTGGCTTATTCAATAAGCTTCTAGGGGGAGCTTTATACAAGTCAAGCTTTGTCCAAACATATCCCTTCCAATTAGAACACATTCCTTCCATCTTTGAAAAAACTTTTCCAAACAAAAACTTTGTCAATCAATACAGACCAATTAATCTACACAAACAACTTTATCGATACATGATTTATTGAAAAACCAACTAAACACCTTAAATTACTTTTAAGTTTTGTTGAATTCCTAATAGTTTTATTGAATCAATCGAAGAAAAGCCTAAACTACACAGACCTAAATCAATTTTGAAAGAGAGAAACTTTAGTTAGTTCTTATATCTATATCTATACTATATTATAAAGCATTTGGCTAAAACTTTTAAAAACTTTTAAAAACTCTTGAACTCTTAAACTCTTAAAAACTCTTAAACCCGTTCATCCCTAAACGATTTCATCCCTATCCGATTTTATCCCTTATCTGAATTCGTGTAACTAACTGCAGATAAACACAATCAAATACAGGATAAACATCTTATTTTAAATATAAAAAATCTAAAATATAATTAATATAATCATTAAATTCTAACAGAATACTTAATTATTATCTTTATAAAATTTATAATATTAAATCAACAATAAATTGTTTTATTATTAAACTTAAATTAAATTATCTATACTATATTATAAAGCATTTGGCTAAAACTCTAAAAAAACTCTTAAAACTCTTAAACCCGTTCATCCGTAAATGATTTCATCCCTATCCGATTTTATCCCATATCTGAATTCGTGTAACTAACTGCAGATAAACACAATCAAATACAGGATAAACATCTCATTTTAAATATAAAAAATCTAAAATATAATTAGTATAATCATTAAATTTTCTAACAGAATACTTAATTATTAWCTTTATAAAATTTATAATATTAAACCAA
>NC_037536.1:11065309-11074509 GCF_001531365.2 Cynara cardunculus var. scolymus | reverse complement strand
CGTTATTGTACATAAATTAAATTAAAAAAAATTGAATTAAAAAATTACACAAAAAGTGAGGAATTTCAAATAGTTAATTTGATACTAATATCGATATTTTTGTCAAATTTTTATGATATCTTCAAACATATATTTTATTCAAAAATAAAAAATTATCGCTTTCTCAAAATCACATAAAGMCATATTATAACATCGACTGAGATAAAAAATAAAATAAAATATTAAAATTACGATGTATCTCGCTGCATTGCGCGGGTACGCTTCTAGTTATATAATAAAACATTTAATAGAAACTCTTAAAAACCATTTTTTATGTATGAAGTACTGTTTATTGATGAATATTACTTAAAATTCAAGATTACAAGTAATTTTACGTAAGTATAACTTATTAAAATTCCATTTTTAAATTCGTGTAACTAACTGCAGATATATAAACATAATCAAATACATGATAAACATCTATTTTAAATATAGATAATCTAAAATATAATTAAGACAATAATTGAGTTCTAACAGAATGTTTAATTATTATTTTTATAAAAAAATATATTGTTAAACCAAAAATAAATTACTTTGTTATTAAATCTAAATTAAATTGTAATAAAAAAATCGAATTAAAGAAGTTACACAAAAAAACGAGAACTATTAAATAGTTAACTTGATACTAATATCGATTTATCTTTTTAAAATTTTTATGTTATATTCAAATTTATATTTCATTCAAAAATAAAAACATTATCATATTTTCTCAAAACCACATAAAACCGTATTATATCGATAGAGATAAAGAATTACAAATTAAGCATTAAAATCAAGATTTAATTGTGCGAGTACCCTTCTAATTAATTACTTACAAAAATAAAAATTAAATCAACAGTCGACATTGGAAAACAAATATAGTCGAATTATATATATGCATACCGATGATATTTGAATTTTCGTATTTCTATATATATTTGATGGACGACATGATTAAGGTTTAACAATCCATTGATTATATAAAAAAGTGAGAGCTTTGATGCCTAACATTTTCAAGAAAAGTTGTTGGAATCACTAACAATTCTATATATATATTATAATTCTGCTGATTGGCATTGATTAAGAAATTAACAGGCGAAATGCAGACATCAACACTCTCGATTAACACCACGATTATAGATTTAGATGAGGAAATCTTTTTATTTGATATTCGTTTTATCTGTTCTTTTCCCAATAATCAGATCACTTAAATCAGCTTAATAATGGAGTATTTCAACCTGGATCATACTTAATCATACCATCTTCATAAAGATTCTCTTTTGAATTATCAGATTAAATATACAAAAACTTTCTTCTGACTTAATAGTATTTGATCGAACCCACAAGCAGAAATTAAACCTAATTGCAAACTTGATCTGGGCTTAGCTCAACTTGTTTGTATTTTGGCTTATAAGTTCGTTATTGGTCTACTTAGTTACCTACTAAAGTGGGAGTTCGGTGGCGAAATCAAAAGTTCGGCTGCACACGAACCCGTCGATCGAGTTCAACTGGCCAATTAATCCCCTAATCGTATCTTGCTGATTGTAGCTTTTTTCTATATAGTAATAATTACATACAAATTTAGAACTAATTGTGGGGAATAGTTACACACTTGACAGTTTAATTAAACTGAATTCCACCTTTACATATTGTTTAAACTTTGAAGTCCAATTATATGGGATTTGTACAGAATGAAATATTATGATTACTTGCTTGTTTTTGACCATGCAATCAAACCGAGAAAAAGGGTTTGTGTTGCAATCAAGAAAAGAAGGCCTCAGGGAAAAAGAAAAAGGAAAAGAGAGAGAGAGAGAGGGAGAGAGAGAGAGAGGGGGAGAGAGAGAGATTGTGCGCTGTGAAAAATGCCATAAGTTCGTTAAAGGGTAGTCAATTCAATATAAAAGGGTGTACTGCTTAGTTTGAAGTGATTGAAACCTAGTTTCTTGATTCGGATGCATCCTGTAGTAAATTATTAAGTGGCCGTTTACCTAAATACTTACATGGTAAACGTTTAACGGTAAAATTCAACTTTATCGCTTACTTATCGGGTAAGATTTTAGTCTAGCAAAGCAACAATATATGTAAGAATTTACCCGGTAAGCGCTAACCATGGTAAGAGTCGTCGCCATCACTTACAGGGTAAGACTCTCGGTCATTGCTTTCACCTTTACCAGGTAAGATTATTGGTCTTTGTCATATTCATCCGGTAAGGAAATCGATTTGGTAAACGCTTACCCGAGTAGGAATTACGTAAACGGCCAATGTTAAATTAATGAAGTAATTATAAAATTTAAGTTTGTAAAATGTTCAACCTAATTAATTAAAATGTATAATCCTTTCAAAAATTAATTATAAATTGCAACTTTTGGTTGTTTAATTAGGACGGTTAATTTGAACATTTAACTAGCTATAATCGTGTTCGAGTTTAGCATATTCTAGAGTTCGAGTCATTCTCGAACACAAAACAAAGTTCATTTAACTTAACGAGACGAGTTTTACAAAGTTACTTGATTAAAATTTTCTAGTAAAGCTAAGTCATACGAGCATTTTTTAGCCAACCATGTTTGTATGTTCATATATTCTACAACAAAGAATATGAGCTCGAGCCAATAACGAGTTATAATCGACCTCAATTTTAAGCTTTTTTTTTAAAATGAGTTTATAGAACTTGAATTTTAAATCATATTGAGCTTATGAATGAACATTAAAAATATTTCCAAGCTCGAGCTGAGTTCATGTTTTAGTATCATCTTTTGGAGTTGATTTCGAACAATCTGTTACTTGATCTGAATTGTCTCGAATTAGTGATAGTACAAAAGTACTTGCTCACAAATGTATGCAGTTTGTTCAACGAAGATCAATAAAACAATAAATTGTAATTATAACAAAATATATATATATATATACATAGGGTTGGGTTCACGTGAGACCTGCATGTTTTCGTGAGACCACATTTTTACACGTAAACTTCACAACAAAAACACTGTGAAGGTTAAAAAAAAGTCGAACATTCACAGCAAAAACACTGTGCAGGTTAAAAAAAGTCACATTCACAGCATTTTGCTGTGAAGTTTCAAGTGTAAAAAGTTGGTCTCACAGGTCTCACAAAAACATGCTGGTCTCACATGATGCCAAGTCTCTCTCTCTCTATATATATATGGCTCATAAACATATATTTCTTTAAAATATCTAAAATAATATAATTATTTTAGGAAGGAAATGTACTGTGATTTACTTAGCCTTGATGAGAATGTGCAGCAAGAGCCTCCTACAGATTTCCAGTTTATGAAATTATTATTACGTAAGAGCCTTTATCCCACCACCATCATGCCACCTTACATTGCATAGAAGACAATGATATTTCTCTCTCTCACACACATACACTTTACATGCATATGCATATATGCATATATCACACACACACACACACACTTTAATCTCTCTCTCTCTATTATATATATATATTCTCTTTTTCATGCATGCACATATAGATATATAGTATGTATGTATATTATGCATGGAGGGGTCAGAGGTCTCTTTTTTACCCGAGCACTAAGATGCAGTGTGTCACAGAGTGTCACTCTGAGAAAGCTTAAAGGCTAAGAAACTTCGTCCACTCACTCCCAAAACCCTAATTATAATAATAAATACAAAAAGAGATAACCAAAAATTTTGAATAAAAATAAAAAGAAAATTTAAGCAAAACAAAAGCCTCTTCTTTTTATCCTTCCCTCTCCCTCTCCTTCCCATTAATTTCTCCTTTCTCTGTGTTTTATTCTCTTGTTTTTGATTCCCCACCCCCATATATTTCCAAAAAAACCCTTGAAACCTTTCTAAAAGAGAAAAAGAGAGCCTCAAATTTAAATCATGGTTTTCTCATCTGTTCCACCCTATCTTGATCACCACAATTGGCATCATCAGGTATGATCTTTAAGACTCTCCCTTCCATGGATCATCAATCTTTCTTATTTTAATTGGTTCTTCATCCAATCAGATATAAAGGAAAAGCTTTAGGTAGAAAAGATGATATATGCTCATTCGTATTCCTCTTCAAATCTCTTCTTGAATATACCATGATCTTTTCTCCTTTCTTGGTTTCTTTTTTGTGTTGTTTTTTCAGTTGCAGCAATCAAACCATCAAGGAAGTGGAGGTGTCGGCGGTGGCGTTGGCGAAAACCCTAATCTTCCACCCCCACCACCACCTCCACAGCCTGGTGGTGGTGGGGGAGGTGGAGAAGGATCGATCAGACCAGGATCTATGGTGGATCGAGCTAGGTTAGCCAAGCTGCCCTTGCCGGAGCCAGGTCTAAACTGCCCACGTTGTGATTCCACCAACACGAAATTTTGCTACTTCAACAACTACAGCCTCACGCAGCCTCGACACTTTTGCAAGACCTGCAGGCGTTACTGGACTAGAGGAGGTGCTTTAAGAAATGTTCCGGTAGGGGGAGGTTGTAGGAGAAACAAAAGAAGCAGCAAAAGCAGAAGCTCGAAATCTCCAAGTCAATCGGGGCCTAAATCCCAAAGTGCAAGTCCTCCAAGGAGTAGCTCAGAGAACATGACAAGTAATCAACTCCCACATCCACCTTCGCTTCACTTGCCCTTCATGAGTTCTCTTGGTCAATATGGAGGTGTTGGTGGCAATCTTAGCTCAAGTATTGGGGGATTTCAGCCTCAAAGTGAAATGGGAAATTTTCAAATTGGAAGTGGTAGTTCAGGTGGCAATAATTTCAACAACATTTTATCAATGGGAGGGGGTGAGAATTGGAGAGTGCCTTTCCTGCCTGGATTTGAGGTACCCAACAATAATACCAATCTATTTAACTATCAGAATGAAGGTGTGATTGAAGCACAATCTTCTTCTATGGTTGGAGGAGACATGAGATTAAAGAGTTCAGGAATTGATAATTCTCAAATTGATCCCCCAGTAAAGGTGGAAGACAATCGAGCCCTAAATTTATCAAGGCAGTTTTTGGGTATGTTGGAAAACACCAATCAACAACCATGGGCTGGAAATTCATGGGCAGAATTTCCTGGTGTCAGCACTTCTACTCCCACTACACATTTCCTATAATCTTGGGCTTAGGGGAAGATTCATGGTTCAATGTTGCTTGTTATCAAAGTGATTTAACTTGGATTTTCAAACCCTAGCTAATTCCTAGCATGTAATATGGTCAATTAATTAAAGATTCCACGTCTCAACGAGCTTGATCGCTGAAGAACTGCAGGAGAATCAATGGTAGGTATACATTGTGTTAAGTTCAATTAATGTGATAGTATTATATGGTGTTGGTAAATTCTATTGATGTGTATGCGAGTTTTCTTGTACTTGGAAAGTGTTTCTTCACCAATGTGCGTGTAAGTGTGTGCTACTATGTTGATTATGCTATATGACTGATGATGATCAGCTGATTTTTCCATGGACACAGTACTCTTTTCAACCTTTTCCTTTATCTTATCTGGATCAAGAATGACAGCCTTGCTGCCATTATATTCAGTTATTATAAGTACGTATGTATGCGTATCTATATATATTGGGTAGTGATGCCTTTGACAAATCACAACAAATGTGTTCGATGCGCTGAGTTTGGTTTGTGCAGCAATTAGTATCTATACACTAATAATGTATTCATATGAGTTTGATTTTGTATGTTTATGGAAGATTCTCGAGAAAAATGATGAATTCTATAAAGACTTTGGTTGGTAAAGTGGCCTTCTTCTTGTTCTATAAAGAACAAGAAAGGTATACTTGAGATGGTAAAATTCTTAGATTAGCTCATTAATTTTAGTAACCAAATCTTGGTCTAATATTTTTTTGTCTTCTGTTACTTATATATATTATGATGGATGTTGAAAGTTCATGTCTCCTACTTCATTCCTCAATACTGTTATTAATCAAAATACATATAGCTAGAAATGAAAAACATATAACTTGCATTCCTATTTTTAGCGATGAGATTGGTGACATTAATTTTGTCCTAAGTCGTATATTGAAACCATGATCACTTTGTTTTGTAGTCTGCAACGAAAGACATACTGCATGCATACAAAGCGTCCCTCGATCCATACCCATACAAAGCTGGATGTATAACCTTTAATCGGTGCACTAGGATTCGCGGGATTGATCATCATCAATCAATTAAGAAGATATGTGTATTGGTCATGATTTTTCAATGATAAGATGTATTAATACTGGATAGTAGCAAGGGTTGTTGATGTATTATATCAAAGGGAAGTTGAAAAAGCAATATGTTGGTTGAAGAACTGTTAAAAAAGATCAAAAAATCTACCAAAACAGGCAAATTTTCAACCTTAATCAATCTCTACATATGTTTAAGAAAGAGAGGGAAAAGAGAGATAGATGTTAATTAATTAATGATGAGTGATTATTAGTTTCAAAAACAAAATGTATATATATATATATATGTGTGTGTGTGTGTGTACATGGTCTTGTTTGCATCTTGAGTGCCTTCTTTATCACATCCGTGTGTAGAAAAAGCAAAAGATTGTATAGTTTGATGGCAAATCTTCCACCCTCATAATTACTTAAATTAAAGTGAAGGAGTAATCTTTGAAAATAGATGGGGGAAAAAGAAAAGAAAATGTGTTAATGAAAGTGATTTTTGCAGTCTAAAAAGAAAGGATTCTGGCAAGCTTAGATTGTTGCTTTATTGAAAGGACCAACAAGCCACACAGCACTCCTCCCCCAATAAAGCTTTATACACCCAGCCCAACCAAATCAACAACTCTCCAACCCCTTAATTGTATATAACCAGTAGATCTAGAGAGAGAAAGAGAAGTAGAGAGAGAGAGAGAGAGTAAAAGAAAAGGTGGTTGAATGGCTGCAGGTTGGCTCTGGCTCGGAAAACCATGGAGTGGTTTTTGGTTTGGTTGATCTAACTGTGTATGGTTAAGATTGGTTTTAAGGACATGTAGATCGTGTAAGAATTTCTTGACTCACGTGAAAGTTTGATCCTTTGAGTTGTATATACAAATATGTTCTCTCTTGCTTTTGTTAATTTATTAGCGACAAAGATTCAAATTAGCTTTATCATTTTTCCCTTCTTTAACGACACATTCTACTTATAACTTAATGGTAATATTGTTTATGTGGTCCTGCACCCTTTTATCATTAAAAGGCTTCATATTATGAATCTTGATTTTTTTGATGATGGTGGAGACCCCTCCAGATCAAGCAAAAACACTAAAAAACACAAGACAAATACGCATTCGGGTGGGGGCGAACTACAACCACCAGAAACAGTCAAGGAACCCCGAGAGAGGAGGGAAAAGAAAAGCCGACCACAAGGGAAGGGCCCAGGGAGGCAAGACCTGAGCAAACAACAGGGAATTATGAATCTTGATTTTAACCCATCTTACACCTAAATAAGTGGCATTTTAAACACCTTGGACACTTATCAAAGGTTAATTTAGAGCGTGTGCGTGTTAAGCAAGGGTCGTAATCTAGCTTGTTTAATTTGTCTACTAACACCATATTCGTTTGTCTGCTTAATTGATGGCTAATCAAGACACTCAGTTGGCTTATGAGTGTTAGGGTTTTTATGTTATGAAACATGAGAAGTTGAGCTTTGTATTGGGTATACATACATACTTGATATATGTGTGTGAATATATATATATATATATATATATCGAATTAGGGCTGTCTCTTAGCATGTTAAATGTTAGATTTTGAACAGGGCCTCCGAAAATTTGGAGTCCAAATTTACATGTGTTTAGGGTCATTTTATCGACTTGTATAAAACTATACGCAAAATTATCTAGGTTTAAACCATTAATTGTTTGGCTTTAGGTTTAAATTATCAATGGTTTAGGTCTAGTTTCAGATTGTTAATCGTTTTAGGTTTAGCCCATCTTTGTTCTTAACATATATTCTCTGTTATCTCATTTATGCAATGTAATCAAAAGTTCTGGATGTAATATGACCTCCAAAAAGATTGGAACGTCCCTCTATCGAAGAAACATGTATATATGAACCTTTGGGCTTCTGTACAACATATGAATCACAGCTTTGGTTCCACCAAATGGGCTGGATAGTTAGTCTGAGTACGTAATTAGAAGTGAGTTGAACTAGCAACAAGAGTACTAGCTAGTTTCTGTACACTTAATAGTTGTACTCAATTCTACGCATCTGCATTCTCTCTCAAAGCAAAAAGGATGCTACTTTCTGCATCTTAGGTGAAATTGATGGGGTGTAGTCGGCCACTACACAAAGACGAACACTCATATCATCGGTGGAGGAAATTAAAGAGCTTTTTTGTAGCCACACCATTGTTGTTGCAGAAAGAGTAACAGTTGGTAAAAAACAATTAAGTTAGTTTCTGGGCTGAATGAAGTAGCAGATTTTGTGGCTCAGATGATTATCTTCTAAATGTAAATGGGCATTAAAGAGGCCTCACTTCTTCAGATTATTAGTCTACATATGAAAGTAGTATGTTCAGGATCTTTAAAAACCTATTCCTAATTATTAAGAAATGTACAGTTAATGATAATATGCTAGGGTTGGGTTCCTTAAGAAATACCCTTTTCATGAGAAATTTAATAACCTTCACATAATATAATGTAAACTTAATGTGAAACTTATGAATATATATATATATATATATATATATATATATATATATATATATAGGTGGAGGTTCAAACGAGAACCCCCTGTGATTTACGAGAATGCGAGAACAACCCAATAACCTCAAACTTTTTTAATTAATAAATTAACTTTTATTACATATAAATAATTTAATAAGGACAATAATGTAATTAAGTAATTTTTATAATTTTTATTTTATTTTAATTAACCATAATTATTATTTCACGTTCCACGTTTTACTCTTGGTAGTTATCTTCTTCTTCTCGTTAATATCTTTTCTTCATATCACACATCTATCACATAAGTATCACACTCATATCATATGATTATCACACCCATATTATATGATTACACCAAAATTTTAACTWVTCAACMAAAACGATAACCCAAGTGATGTATAACAGTGATTATCACACCCTTATCACATGATTATCACACCCAAATCACATGATGACACCAAAATTTTAACTTATCAACCAAAACGTTAACCCAAGTGATGTATAATGGTGATTATCACACCCCTATCACACTCATATCACATGATTATCACATCCCTATCACATGATTACAC
>NC_037536.1:11062956-11064784 GCF_001531365.2 Cynara cardunculus var. scolymus | reverse complement strand
TGAATTTTACTCATCTCAACTAATAATTTAAAATGTGTATTATTATTTGTTGGAAGAATATGTGATTACATATATATATATATATATATATATATATATTGAGTTTCATACGAAAATAATATTTAACTAAAAAAAATAAAAAAAATAATTAAATCAGGTGTGATTCATGTAACTTTGACCGTGTTTTGAGATCGTGAATCGCCCGCTTACCCATGCGTTAACAGTTAGTATAAAATAACATGTGATTTTGCACATGATTTTACTGTTTTCGTATTGTTTTATTTGGTTACTATTCTCGTTTGAATATTATATATATATATATATATATATATATATATATATATAAAAGAAGAATCATGTGATAAGTTAACATTTTGCAAGAAATCAAAAAGTTTCAACATCATACACGATTACATTTATTTGAGTGTAAATCATATATGATTAAACATCTATGTGTTGTCAATGTAACATGAGTTTAATAATATATATATGATTAAAGCTTGTGTATCATATGTGTAATATATATGACATTAAAAATTTTAGTTTTCTCACAAAATGTTTAACTTCTCGTTTGAATCTGTCGTTATATATATATATATATATATATATATATATATTACATTAACTTTAGTTGTATTAAAATAAATAATATACGATATGAAGATGTAATGTTATAGCTTGTGTGGGAATATTATTTATATTTATAGTATATTATAAAATATTTGACAAAAACTCTTAAAAATCATTACTGTTTATTGATGCATGCTACTTAAATTCAATGTTACAAGTAAATTACGCATAAGTACAATTTATTAAAACTTCATGTTTGAATTTGTGTAACTAACTGCGGATAAACATAATCAAATAGAAGATAAACATCTCTTTAAAATATAAAAAATCTAAAATATAATTAAGATAATTATCGAGTTCTAACAAAATAATTAATTATTATCTTTAAAAAAAATTATATTATTAAACCAAATATAAATTACTTTGTTATTGAACCTAAATTAAATTATAATAAAATAAATGAATTAAAAAATTACATCAAAATATGAATTTTAAATAGTTAATTTGATACTAATATCGATATATTTTTGTCAAAATTTTATGATATCCTCAAATTTATATTTTATTCAAAAATAAAAACATAATCGTTTTTTTAAAATTTCATAAGACCATACTATAACATCGACTAAGATAAAAGATAAAAATGAAATATTAAAATCAAGATATATCTCGCTGTATTGCACGAGCACCTTTTTAGTATCCTAAAATCAAGGTGTTTATTTTTTATACATAATTTAATAAAAATGTTTGATTATTAAACATTTAATTTATAAAATGTCCCACATATAAAAATAAAGAAACACGGTGATTGTGAGTATATATTAAACAAAATTTAGATAATTAACATAATACATACCACTTGTGTAAGTAAAATTTATTAAAAATCGAAAATGAAATATTAGGGCAATTCTTGATTAAAAAATAAAATCTAAATTTTACAGAATATTTTATCGCACCAGTAAAGATCAACATTTATCTTGCATTTGAACATGTTTATTAATAGTTTCTAAGAAGTTCAAACGTAAGACTTTAACAAGTTGTATGTACTCAATAATAAGTTGTAAACCTAAATTTTGAGAGATTATATATATATATATATATATCTATACTATCTTATAAAGCATTTGGCTAAAACTCTTAAAAACTCTTAAACCCGTTCATACCTATCCGAATTCATCCCATATCTGAATTCGTGTAACTAACTGCAGATAAACACAATCAAATACAGGATAAACATCTCATTTTAAATATAAAAAAT